>NW_016159703.1:12191-31114 GCF_001687245.7 Rhagoletis zephyria
TTCGAGGCTGCTTATTTTTTCTCAAACATAGTACCCTTTGGTTGCAACATAACCGTAATCTTTTTTTTTCAGTAACTTCTATTTTTGATAGATTTACGTTACTCTATAAGCGTACGAATGTCGCGTACGGCTGTATGGAAACACCCATATGTTAACTACATCTCTTATATTAATCTATTACTATATGTCTAATTACTTGTTACTTAGCAACCCTATTATTATTTATCTACTCTATCTTAAGTACTTCTACTTAAACTGGATCAGAGTGATCCTCAAGCATGCACAGGTTCGATTAAAATGGATCCAAAAAACTGGTTCTTCAGTTCTTAGATAAATATTTTTAGATCTAAAAACTGCATTCTCTGAAATCCTATCTGATCGGTTTTTCGAAAAAACTCAAAATTACAGTTGTTCGTACTTGATGCAATTATCTATTAACAGCTTGACTATTTTTCATCCGACTTTAAACACCAAATATGTTTGGAAAAGAGGATTTATAGACCTTTAAAATGATGTATATGTATATTGTTAGATTTAGTTTGTTGGAAATTTTCATCGGTAAAATTTTAATTAGCCCCTATTTTTCTTGATCTTTTCAACTTTGTCCATCGTTAGTTTCAAAAATGTCTATTAAAAGTTGCCAAACGTGTAGTATTTACTTAAAAGAACTTTCTAATAAATTGGTACCTCACCTAATTCAGTTGCATAAAATGTGTCAAAAACCTATGTATCGGACTTTCAGATTTAGTGACCAGAGTGGCTAAGGAATTCGTCAATATTTATTAAAAGTTGATATAGGCTGACTTCCAAAACGTACCAATACAATGTTTGGATACCATTCAACTGCGGTATTTAAACTGTTTGGGTGTTGCAGAGTTGCGAAACATTTTAAACAAATACATTGCGTTTTGGAAAAGTATACAGTTAAGTACCTAACCCGCTTAAGTAACCAACATTTTTGGGTAATGTGAATTTTTGAATGCAATCTGAAGAAAATCCCTCTCTTAAGTACCTCCCCGCTTATTTACCCAACCCGCCTAAGTACCTCAATTTTTCTTACCTTATTTACCATTTTACCTATAATTTTCCCCTTTTAAGTGCTCCTAAAGTTCCTTAAAATATTTACATATTTTGAATCTTAGTGGTATCATATTTTAATTGAAAAATCTTACATAAATACGTATACTTCATTAAATGTTTATGTTTTATTCAAGGATTTACATATTTATGTAAGTTAATAAAAAGATGTAACTACATCAATAATTATGTTCGCTTCGGTACCCGCATCGAGGTAATTAAGCGGTTCTTTTAAGTACCCCACCCGCCTAAGTACCTCAAAAAGCTGACATTCTTCGTGAGGTACTTAAGCGGGTTTTACTGTACTTTGTACGGACGCAAAGCAATTGACGTTTTGGAAATCAGCCTTATTCAATGGCTCTTAAGCCACCGACCATTTATACGATATATGCGTATATCAAACACTACTTGACCGATCGAATTTGATATACACATTATGCTTAGCATCCTTAAGCACCGTTTTGAAAATTTCCACCCACATATCGGTAATTTCAAATACTCAAAGCTAGCTATATTTTAGGAGGAGTAGGTTTTGTCCGATTTCAAAAATATTCAAGGCGGTGCTTAGGGAGGCTAGTCACAATGTGTATATCAAATTTGGCCGAGATCGGTGAACTTGTTTTTGAGATAAGTGCATATTATATAAGAGGGCGGTGCCACTCCCATTTCCATAAAATTGTAAGAAAAATAAATTTTTTGCTTAAGAGCCATTGTATATATCAATTTTCAGTAAATATTGACGGCCACACTGGTCACGAAATCTGAAAGTCCGGTACATACACATGTAAATTCAACGCCGCATTTTTGCTGAAATTGCATAACTTTTTGACAATTTTTATGCAATTGCATTTGGCGAGGTAACAATTTATTCAAAAGTAAATGCCTTTTAAGTAAATACTGCATGTTTGGCAACTTTTATATAAATTTTTAAATCAGCAGTGGTCAAGGTTGAAAAATAGGGGCCTATTAAAATTTAACCGATGAAAAATTTCAACAAGCTAAGTCTAGCAATATATTGTTGTACATCATTTTAAAGGCTATAAACCCTCTTTTCAAAACATGTTTGGCTATTAAAATTGGATGAAAAATAGTCAAGCTGTTAATAGATAAGTGCATCAAGTACGGACATTACCATTGGCGTCGCTACGTAGCGCCAGGGGGCGCCGAAATTTCGCATTTAGACATTATTTCGGTTTCAACCGAAACTGTGCATGTATGCTTTATTTCGGTTTTTGCCATATGCATTATTTCGGTTTTCAACCGAAACTGTGAATGTATGCATTACCTCGTTTTTTCATCTGCATTATTTCGCTTTTAAAACGAAAGTATGCATATGCATAATTTCGGTATTTTCTCATATGCATAATTTCGGTTTTCAACCAAAACTGTGCATGTATGCATTACTTCGGGTTTCTCATATGCATTATTTCGGTTTTCAACCGAAACTGTGCATGCATGCATTATTTCGGTTTTGTTATATGCATTATTTCGGTTTTCAACCGAAATTGTGCATGTATGCATACCTTCGTCTTTCACATATGCATTATTTCGGTTTACATCCGAAACTGTGCATATATGCATTACTTCGTCTTTCACATGTGCATTATATCGGTTTTGAACCGAAAGTGTGCATATGGATAATTTCGTTTTTTCTAATATGAATTACTAGCTTATACCCGCGGGTTTCACCCCGCGCTTTTATACAAATATGAAAAATAATTTAATGATGTTAGATTTTATTTCTGTGCCCATTTCGTTATAGCTCGTTATTTTTTAAGCGAGTTAAGGTATTTAGGCCGTTTAAAACTATGAAATTATAAAATCTCGTCTGCGCGCTAGGCATACGAAAGATATCAATCCCTGTAAGTTTACCTTAAAATGGTTCTTGGAGGTGCCACGACGGGTTAAATTTAGCCTATTTTTCAACCTAGCTCATAAGCTATCTGTGTGAAAACTTCCATGCAAATCAGTTCACTCATTTCCGCGTATTAATTAAACTAAACATTTCTAACAGGTGGCAACTCTTAAAAAAGTAGCCTACTTTCTAACCAGGTTATAAGCTATCTGTGTGCAAAATTTCATGCAAATCCGTTTAGTCGTTTCCGCGTATTAATTTAATTAAACTTTTTTAACAGGTGGCAACTCTTCCAAAAAATTAGCATATTTTCCACTGTAGGTCATAAGCTATCTGCTTGCAAAATTTCATGCAAATCCCCATTCAGTCGTTTCCGCGTATTAATTTAATAAAACTTTTTTAACAGGTGGCAACTCTTAAGAAAAGTAGCCTATTTTCCAATCTAGGTCATAAGCTATCTGTGTGCAAATTTTCATGCAAATCCATTCAGTCGTTCCCGCATATTAAATAAATTAACTTTTTTTAACAGGTGGCAACTTTTAGAAAAAGATAGCCTATTAACTAATCTGGCCCATAAGCTATCTGCGTACCAAATTTCATGCAAATTCGTTCAGTCGTTTCCGCGTGATGATTTCCCAAACAGCCAAACATACAAACTTTCACATTTATAATATTAGTAAGATTTACTTCTACCTAGTATGGCCCTTAATCCCTAAGCGCGGCCGAAAGCCGCCTACGCAGAGAGAAGTTCTGCGCAAAAATATTTCCGCCCTTCTTTTCCGGCAACACAGAAAGGAGAATTCTACTTAGAAAGGGATATAATCCCAAAGCGCGGCCGAAGGCCGCCTACGCAGAGAGAAGTTCTGCCCACAAATACTTCCGTCCCCTCTTTTCCGGCAACACAGAAAGGAGAGTTCTACTTAGTAAGGGTTATGATCCCTAAGCGCGGCTGAAGGCCGCCTACGCAGAAAGAAGTTCTGCGCAAAAATACCTCCGGTGCCCTTTTCCGGCAACACAGAAAGGAGAATTCTACATAGTAAGGGCTATAATCCCTAAGCGCGGCCAAAGACCGCCTACGCAGAAAAGAGTTCGGCGCAAAAATACTTCCGCCCTTCTTTTCCGGCAACATAGAAAGGAGAGTTCTACTTAGTAAGGGTTATAATCCCTAAGCGAAAGAAGTTAGTTTTCATGTATGCACTATTTCGGTTTTTGTCATATGCATTATTTCGGTTTTGAGTCGCAACTGTGCATGTATGCATTAATTCGGTTTTTGTCATATGCATTATTTCGGTTTTGAACCGAAACTCTGCATGTATGCATTACTTCGTTTTTCTTATATGCGTTATTTCTGTTTTCAAACGAAAGTGTGCATGTATGCATTATTTCGGTTTTTTCATATGCGTTATTTCGGTTTTCAACCGAAACTGTGCATATATGCATTATTTCGGTTTTTTTCATATGCATTATTTCGGATTTCAACCGAAACTGTGCATATATGCATTATTTCGGTTTTTTTCCTATGCATTATTAAGGTTTTTTCATATGCATTATTTCGTATGCACAGTTTCCATATGCACAATTTCAGGGTGTCGAGCCCCACCTAACCTTTGAAGTTTACCTTCTACTACATAAAATACTAAGAAATTACAGATAAAAGCAAAATTGTTTGCCCGGTAGTAAAAACATTTGCATCACAGTCTCAACTTTATACAAAATTTAGGAAAATTCAACAAAATTTCAACTTTTTATCCGAACCTTAACAAAATTTTCGGGTATGCAGTTTTCTAGCCCATACAATTTTAGTCCAATAAAGTGCAAGTTTCAACCAGCTAAAAATTCGCGTTGATTTTTGATAATTGTTTTTTGAGACTGGTTTTGCGTTTTTTTATATATCAAATGTAATTAACAAAAAATGGCGTTGATTTTTTGAAATTTTGTTGCTAACGGTCTCCCGCATTTTGTTTAATAAGAAATTCATGCTTATATGGAAAAAGTGCAAAAATCCGTCACCAAAAAAAAATTCTCAGAAATCAACAGGATTTTTAGCCGTTTGAAACTTGCACTAAAATTGCATACCCATAAATGTTCTTAAAAACCAGATTAAAAAGTTGAAATTTCGATGAAAACTTTTGGAATTTTCCTAAATTTGTATAAAGCTTGTAACTGTGATTTATGT
The DNA here is from genome assembly GCF_001687245.7 of Rhagoletis zephyria. Taxonomy (NCBI): domain Eukaryota; kingdom Metazoa; phylum Arthropoda; class Insecta; order Diptera; family Tephritidae; genus Rhagoletis; species Rhagoletis zephyria. The sequence continues at coordinate 17,300 of NW_016159703.1, forward strand.
GGTTTTTGTTAAAGCTTGAGAAATCAACTCGAAAAGCATTACGAATATTTAAACAAAAAATCAACACGTGGTCATTTGTTTGAGCCACGTATAACTGCGTACTTAGTTTTTCTCTCAGAAGTCAGGATTTTTTTTAAAGGACTTACAAATAAAATTACACATGATTGGTGTAAAGCTGTACGAAATTCAGTTGAAGAAAAAAGCTTTTATTATTCAAATTTGATCCGTCTCGTTGTAAGGTTCTTGCGTGCGCAATTTCAATTGTGTTTACTTTTCCGTCACTATAGCTCATCTGATTGACACACAGTAAGCACCAAAAAGTGGTAGTTTAATTAAAAAGTTAATTGACCCGATTAAGAAGAAAAGGAAGCTAACGTAAGCTGAAGGCAACTCGTCGGACTTTAACACAAGGGTTGCCGAAATCGGACTGCACATTTAGCGATTGCAGTACAAAAGTAAGTTTTACAAACTTAAAAATATTTAATTCTAATTTTGGTATATTCGTTCTTGGGATCGAGCCCAGTCTCCGACTAGCATCAAAAACAAAATAAAAGTAATAGTGTTTTCTAATAGCGGTCGCCCATCGGCGACAATGGCAAACCTCCGCGTAAAACTGTAGGTCACTCCCCTTTGTGTGACAACATCAAGGGGTACGCCACAAATCAGAGGAGAAGCTCGGCCAAGCATTAACATATTGTGTTAGCGCCAATCTTTTATTGTTATTGTGTTCGTTTTCCACTTTCATACATATGTATGTATCTGTGGAAAAATTCCCTCTTTTAGCTGGACAATTGGAAATATTTTAAAGATGTTCCAACTTCGTGTTAAGCCAAAAAAAAAGATGTCGAAGTCTTAAAGGAGTGAGTAGTGAATGGATGCTTTACGAGATCTATGAATCATTCATGGACCACAAAATTCGGGTTGTAAAAACACACCACAGCAGTCAGTCAGTCAGCAACAATTGCAGCTTTGCATTATATTGTCAAGGGGCAATTGTTTTGAGAATAAAGTGTCGACACACCATCCGCTCAACACATGTCAACATGCATTAAATAAACATACTTAGCTGCTTACATGTACATACATCCATAAATAAATACATACATACGCGCATACACAGGTTCAAACAAAAAAGCTTACATGAATGGAAATTACTTTTAGATGAGCACAGTACAGTGGGTGGGATTAATAAGTCCCCCAAACATTATAATATCACTGTGATACAAGATTGATGTTCATGTCTCCGTATTTTATAAAACGAAAAGGAAATGAAAGCTTAAGCCTCCCAGAACAAAACCCCAAAAGGATTTTTAGCCTATAGATCAGGGGTGGGCAAGGCCGAGACCAATAAGAGCCACATGTAAATTCTAAATGCTACAAAGAGCCACAAAAAAAAACAACAAAAACAAAAATATCATTTTTAAATACAATTATTATTAGAAATGAAAAACACTAATTTTATTATTATTCTAATGTACATAAGATAGATTTTAAAGAAAATTCAAAAGATCCCTTTGGTTAAATATTAAAAATCTGGTTTTACGTTAGTTAAAGCCGTTCGTAACAGTTCTGTTAAATGTTGGTTAGTCAATAGCTGCGTTCGTTTAAATCTCCAGTAAAATATGTCCAACAGCAAAATTCCGGCGAAATGTCATCTGTTCTCTCACAAGGGAAAAATATCCAAAATAGTACGCGAACAGAAAATTTGCATAAACTTGCAAGTTAGGGTAAGAACATAGTGGAGCGGCCAGCAAAGAGCATCGAGCAAAGCGTCGATTTTAAACGCATATGTTTCAATGGAAAAGCGCATAGTGAAGAGCAAAGCGTACATCTACGTTTGTAATTGAAGCGTTGCTCGATGCTAGCTCTTCGCTTTGCTCGCCGCTCCACTATGTTTTGACCCTTAGACGGACAGCTGATAGAAATTTTGTTTACATTCAAAAGTATAAAATTGGAAACTTAAGAAAACAAACCCCGAAGTCTTATCCTGACACAGTTCACTGACTAAACGAATAGCTACTTACTTCTTACACATTTAATTAGTCGCATTTTACTATTTTAACTTCCAAACCATCAAATTCATTTTAGGGATTTGCGTAAATTCCAACCAGCTGTTTTTGATCAGCTGTTTTCTTGTTGGCAAATTGCAGTTGGCTAACATTTTTCCAGCAGAAACTAGCATCTTTCCCTCAAAATGAAATGTCATTTTGCTCGCTCAATTTCCCCTACTTTGCAAGTTTTTTGCGTACGCGATCACAAAAAGCTGATAGTTTTTTATAACTTTCAATAATTAGTTGCGTTCCGGATGCTTCACGATTTGCAGGTTTAATTAATTAATTATTAATAAAGCTTATGGAAGGCGGTCACCTGGAACGGCTTCCTGTAAAAACCTGCAAATCGTGAAGCATCTGGAACGTAACTATTATCAGGTACGCGATTGCAACTAATTGTGAACGGTATTTTGATTTTGCGAATTTCATTGTAGAGTGCAGACTCACAGTTATATGTTGTACCAAAAATTTAAAATATACGGAACGCAGCTGTTTTCAACAGCGGATATTTTAAATCTGGTACTTATTGCCGGAATTCAAGCAATAGTAAAGCTTTATGTTGCATTTCCAGTGCCTTGTCTTCTTCTAATTTCAAAAACTCCAACTCTTCTTCGCTTTTCTTAAAAAGGAGTATTTCGGACATTGTAAATTCATCCTCAATTATCCCAATAAACATTGGGTTTAGTTAACAATTCGAAAAGGATTGGAAAACAAATCTTTTTTCCAGTCTGACCTTGGATAACTAATGTGGAATAGGGTAGTATTCGATTCGAGAACTAGGTCATGCTCCAGCAAAACGGAACCGTTATCCAATGCATTTTTCCTTCGTTAAGAATTCGAAATCCAGCCCATTATCGAATTGAAATTGTAATGAGAGAGAGTTATTTTCTAATATTTCCCTTCGAGAATGAGTTGGATTTCCATTTCTCTCTTGTTGCTATGGTTTTAATTTTTTTTCGAACCCATCTCGAGTGTTTTACCAATATACTATGAACGTTGGAAAACTAAGGTTGGTTATGAGTTCGTTTTTAGTTCGATATGCATATTGGATATCGAAGGTCATTTTCGAACGTTACATAAAAAGGGTTTATGAAGTATGCAAACGTACATTTAAATAATTTCAAATCGGCAAATCTTTTTTCAAAATCTGCTTTTAAATCATGTGCAACGTTTTTTCTAGCCATGGAAAATGATGAAATATTCTTTTTTGAGATCATAAAAAAAGGTGAAGTTTAGCTTCAAAACTTAAAATAATTCGCGACAAATCAAAAACATTTTTATTCTCTCCTTGTAGAGACAAATTCAGGTTTTGCAAATGTTCCATCATATCGATAAAGAACATTAAGTCAGAAAGCCAATTTTCATTCTCTAATTGCGGGTAATATTTCAATTTAAATTTGCGTATGTGTATATAAAAAGAATAAAATAAAAAAACAACACTATGGAAAAAGAATGTCCAGTAAAGAAATATGTATGTATTTTAAAAAGTAAAAAGATCCAAAATGTTCTAAGCAAAGAGAAANCAGGTTTTGCAAATGTTCCATCATATCGATAAAGAACATTAAGTCAGAAAGCCAATTTTCATTCTCTAATTGCGGGTAATATTTCAATTTAAATTTGCGTATGTGTATATAAAAAGAATAAAATAAAAAAACAACACTATGGAAAAAGAATGTCCAGTAAAGAAATATGTATGTATTTTAAAAAGTAAAAAGATCCAAAATGTTCTAAGCAAAGAGAAAGTAAAAAAGAGCCCCACTTTGCAAAGCAAAGAGCCGCATTTGGCTCAAAGAGCCGCGTTTGTCCACCGTTGCTATAGATCTTTTCTATGCATATTTAGAATTGGTGTATATGTATTGGAAGATGTAATAAAATTCGTTCAAATAAAGAAATTTTTCTGGAAAGCTATGGTGTGTTACTGTTGTTTGGATCGGTAAGTTCATTTTTGATGTTTATTACCTACCCTGATGTTATTACCTAAAACTTACGCTACCTGGCGCTGTGGTAAAATTTTTGCGATTGTTTATGGATTTCCTCGAAGGTAGTATATTACTGTTTTTGAGGCTGGGTAATCCATTACATTAATTAATTTATTAAATAATTATCCTCCTTTTTTTAACCGACTTCCAAAAAAGGAGGAGGTTATCAGTTTGTCGGAATATTTATTTTTTAATATATTTTTTTTATTTTTTTGTATGTATGTTACCGCATATCTTTGGACCACGTCAACCGATTTCACAGTAATACATGAAACCTCTAACCACCCACAAACACACAAAAACGCAGCATTTAGACAATTATTAACTAGACTTGAGCGAACCCCATTAACTAAGGAAGCACACAGGAGAGAGCTAGACACAATATATGCTATCGCCAGAAACAATGGATACACAAAAGATCTGGTGGACAAAATTAGGAAGGACTCGAATCGAAAAAGTAGGGACAAGAAAGAAAACAACGATGCAGCTTGGGCAGTGTTAACTTACACGGGTAAAATGACATACAAACTGGCCAAGGTTTTCCAAAAATTCAACATTCGCACATCGTTTAGAACCAGGAACAACGTCCGAAGGATACTGAACAACAGCACAAACGAAGAGGACACTCTAGATAAGCAGGGTGTATACAAATTAACGTGTGAATGCAAGTGTAGCTACATAGGGCAAACTGGCCGAAAGATTAAAACAAGATTCCGAGAACATATAAGAGACTACAATAAGACGACACAAAAACCAAGCGTCACACCAGAATCAGACTTCGCAAATCATATGTTCGAAAATAAATGTACACCAATGAAAATTAATAAGGCAGCCAAACTTCTCCATGTACAGCATAAAGGACGGCGTTTGAACATATTGGAAAACATGGAGATATACAAGCAGAGAACATTTCAAGGGAGAAATATAAACGAACAAACAAACACCGTATCCGATGTAATATTCGAACCACTCCAGATGCTGTACGAAAAATATGAGAAGACCCCTGAAAAAAACGCCAACGCGAAGATACATACCTACGCCGCAGATACCAAGAAAATGAAAATAACGGATTTCTATCTGCTGGCACAAGCAAGCAACCTAATACCTGCTAAATAACGGAACATAAATCGACGCAATCACGAAAATCAAGAAAATAAAGATAACGAATTTCTACCCGCCGGCGAATACAAGCAACCAAAAAGCACCCAAAAAGCACCTACCTGTGAGTTAATGAAACAAAAGCGGTCGCACTTAGATGGGTATGCATGACCTAATGACAGTTAAAACAGATAGTAACACGAATACATAAAATGCGGAAGGAAACACGAACTATTCAGAACGAAAAATTACACTGAAGATGGCACAACGCCGAAACCGGTTTGTCTCCAAACCAAATTTGACAAGGGATGACGGAAAATCGTTCCACAATACATCAGACACCAACTTTGTTACGGGCGGTATAAACTTTGATTTACTTTTGGTATCATCCAATACGTAGATTCTCGTTGCTTTTTTTATTTATTGAATGTGAAATTTCTGAGGACTTTCTGAGTATGCAACCTAAAGTAGAAAATGGTAATTTTATTGCGCAAGATTTTATTTTTTTAATTAATGAATAAGTAAAAAGAAACGTTAAAATTTGAATGTACCTCTGAACCTAAAATTCACGAAAGGTCCCGATAAAAATTAGAAAAGCATATGAAAAAAATCCCTAAAATATTACACGAAAGAAAGCGAGTGACAACTGAGCGTTTAAAATCAAAAACTGGACACAACAGTGCATACATTTTCGATCATTTAAAAACTTGGCTAAAATTTTTGATGAAACTGGTAAAAGGCTTTGATTATTTATAACCTGGGGCCTATTTCATAAAAGTGACAGGTGCGAAAATTGTCGATTTTTCTATAAAATTTCACTGCCAGAATTGTCGGCGATATTTTTCATGATTCATATAAGTACGTTTGTAGGCAACTGTATTTTTTTTTTGGAAAACGACAGTGATAATATGGAATATTGTCGACAATTGTGCCGATAATTGTCACTCTGACAAAAATGTCTTGACAATGGCGACAAAAGCAAATAGCAACGACGGAAAGCTTTCACAGGAGGGTTTTGTAAATTTATTTATATGGTACTTGCGCGCATTTCATTACTTTTCAATAATTTGAATATTTATTATTACATATGATTTACATATAAATTTCATACGACTGGCGACAATTTTGTCAACGACAATTTTGAACCCCGACAATGACAATTTGTCACTTTTTCAATGGAATTTCTCATGGAATTTAAGAGGTGGTGACAATTGCTTTTATGAAACAAAACATCCACCAAACTGTCAAATCGTCAATGACAACATGGAAAATACCTATCGTTACAAAATTATCACTGTCGCTTTATGAAATAGGCCCCTGGGCGTAATCTTTTCCCTCATTTAAGAATTGAACATACATTTTTGGTAGTTTAAAAACGGAATTTAATTTATTTTAATATTTAATTTAATAATTTATAAATTAGGTGTTTATTTTCGGTTATTTAAAAATGGACATAAATTTTCGGTCATTTAAAAAGTGGACATAATTTGTGGTAGTTTATAAAATGTTCGTTGATTTTCGGTCATTCAAAAGCTGAAGAAAAATATTTGGTTGTACCTGGACATAAATGTTTGGCCAAAAAAAACTGGAGATAAGACACGGGCCACTAAACAACGTGACCTATAAGTTTCGGCATTTAAAAACACAATTTTTTTCCAAGAATCTGGACATCGGTTGCACACATTAACTTGCAAAATCACAAACTACCTACAATTAATTTGCTTGAACATAGAAGTGAAGCGTCTAATAAAAGACATCATATAAAACTAAGAATAAATACTTTTCAATGAACTCGAGAAGACATCATAAACATTAAGAAGAAACACGAAAGAATCTTTCTAGTAAGTGCCAGCAGCGAGAGCGTAAAAAAATCAGATAAAAAAATATTTATAATAAACAAGAAAAATAAGAAAAAGTGTCCATGCCACACGGTTTGAACCAGAGCTGTTAAATTTCCAATTCCGATTAGTAATCATTAATATTTTTGCATTTTTTAATTTAATGATTATTTTAATTTTCTTACATAACCCAGCAATTAGTAATTAACTATAATTCAAAATAATCAAAATAATCATGATTAATTGCATTAAAAATATTAAAAAACAATCAAGTGATCAAACTTAATCAAATAATATTTTAATTATTTAAATATGTTTAATTGTTTGATTATTTTTAATTATATGATGGTTTTAATTATTTGATTATTCCTAATTATATGATTATTTTTAATTATTTTTCCGAATAGACAAAGCTGTGTTTAGCAGGCACATTTTTATAAGTTAGTATTAAATAACTGAAACCAAATTAACTGTACGAGTAAATACTTGTACTGTAGTTTACAAGTAAAGAATGATTTCTCACAGACATTTTCAATAGTTTTTGCTATTCGTTAAAACTTTCAGAAATGATTTTATAGAGGACACGTTGGAGCAGATCTTACATATAGACATAGGTATGCATATTGACCGCGTTTTTGTTGTTCTTCTTTTGCATTTATCTTATGTTACTGTATTCATTCTCATCATATGTATATTAATGCGTTACAATGTATTATTCACTAGTTGGAAATAAATAATTGAAAATAATTATATTAATCATGCAACTAAAATAAATCAAAAATAATTGAAAATAATTAAATAATTATATTAATCATCTAATTAATAAAATTCAAAAATAATCAAATATAATAAAATAATTATGTAATTCAAATTATTAAATTAATTTTCTTTTTTGAAAGTAATTAATTATTAATCAATAAAAAGGTACAAATAATGGTATTTAATCATTAAATGGTTACCTAAAAAACATGCTTTAATTAATAACACGGTGCTTCAAAAAAAATTAAATATACCCGAAACAAAATCTATTTTAGGTTGTAGGTATGGTCGGGTACAACATGAAAGTAGGTTCCGTATAGTTCCTGAACCCTCCATTTTTTTATACCAAAAAAATGTTTTTTCGTACTTGATGCACTTATTTATTAATAGCTTGACTATTTTCCATACGATTTTAAAAATCTAACAAGTGTTGAAAAGAGGATTCATAGACCTTTAAAACGATGTATAACGAGTTTTCATCGGTTAAATTTTAATGAGCCCCTATTTTTCTTCATTTTTTGGAGTTCTAATCATCGCAAATTTCAAAAATGTCCCTGAAAGTTGCCAAATATGTGGTATTTGTCTAAAAGAACATGTGCAGACTTTTTGAGCACTATTGCTAAGGGGTTCATCAATATTTATTCAAAGTTGATATAAAAAATGGCTGTTAAGAAAAAAATTTATTTCTGATAAAATTTTAGGAAAATGCCTTATATCTTATATGCGTATCTCAAAAACTACTTGACCGATATCGACCAAATTTGATATACACATTGAGCTTGGCCTCTTTAAGTACCGTGTTCATTTGTTTTGAAATCTGACAAACATTACTACCCCTGAAATATAGCTAGCCTTCAGTGTTTTGAAATTACTGTTATGTGGGAGGAGAACGTGGTTTTTGTCCGATTTAAAAAATCCGCAGGGTTCCAAGTTCAATGTGTATATCTAATTTTGTCGAGATCGGTCAAGTAGTTTTTGAAATTTTATGATAAATTAAGTTTTTGCTTAAGAGCCATTGTATATATCAATTTTGTGTAAATATTGATGAACCCCTTTGCCACACTGCTCAAAAAATCTGCACGTCCGGTACATACACACATATAAATTCAAGACCGTATTTATGCTTAAATTGCTTAACTTCGACAATTTTTATGCAATTGAATTGGATGGCGTATCAGTTTATTCGAAAATAAATGTTCTTTTAGATAAATACCACATATTTGGCCACTATCATAGACATTTTTGAAATTAGTGTTGAAACTGAACTTTTCATTGGGATAATCTTTTTGATTCTATAGGTCGTATTTGTCTCTGTGTGCAATTCTTCTGTGACAACATACTTTGTCCATCCACTGTTAAAACGATGAAAATATATACGTTTTTTCATAAGGGTGGTGCAAAAATATATGGGAAAAAGTTAAGTCGGAATTTTAATGCTCTCACCCCCGAAAAAAATTATCCCCTTGTTTTTTTCAGTTTGAAATCAAAAAATATTTAGAGCTCAAAGTTTCCCATGTATTTCATTATATGGGAAAAACAATTTTTCGTGGAAATGGTATAGAATTCTTAAAAAAAAATATTTTTCGATCACAAAACTCTATTTCTCTTCAGGAGACTTCCAGCAATAATAAACAATTCTTTATTTTACCTTTTTTAATAGTACCGATTTTTTATGGGACTCCCCATGCATTTAAACATAGCTAACATTATAAAATGGTAAAATAAACAATAATATCTTTATATTATTCTAAAACAAGGCGCTTATTCCCAGCGATCTACAAATTGTACAGAGACAAATTATATATCAAATTAAAGTGCTTGATCTGAAACTTTGCACATACTTTCGAAATATTTGCGTCGAAAGATTTTACAATTTTTACAATTTCGCATAGCATTGCTACGTTCATGTCGATAGGCATCGTCTCAGCGGGACATAAGAAAACGAAAAATTGTTCCATTTATTCGCTTTCGTCCCTGTTTTTGTTTCATACAACAACAATTTTCAACAATTTCGTTTCTTTATATAAAATTTTGTATAATTTTAAAATGTGGAAAACTTAAAAAAAATTCCTGGCGGACTAACTAAGGGTACGGTAAAGTATTTTAAATTCTCCATATATGCGTTTCAGAGAATTTGATTATTTCAGTTTTTTCTTGCGGATTAGAGAAGGGCGAGTACTCTCGCCAGACTCAAAAATTAAGATAACTGCCACAAGAGATTATTTTGCCAGATTTAGTCTATTGGGTATTTGAGCCTCAGCCTGGTGTTATCAATAAAAATCACTTGAAGGATCTGTAGTGCACTTGGAACTTTGTTGTTAAAATACTTGTTGCTCTTTTATTTTTGGATTGTAAAATGAAATGATCGTGTTTATATAATTTCAAAAATTTTCTTTTTTATTATTAAAAAATCGAATCTTCAAATTATAACAACGTGTTACAAAAGTTATTACTCCTACACAACGCACAGTGGCCAATTTTTCGAAACAATTGTAATCAAACCTTGTGTATTCGTCTTTATTTTGGTTGCTGGTTTTAAATTTCACCACATAATTTCGAAATTCAAAATGGCGGATCCATAATGGCTGCTGTGTACGCTTAAAATACTCAGATGTTTAGCAAAACTAAGGTAGTTAAGTATAAAATGTCATGTTTTCTGCTTTTTTGTTATATAATGTGATGTAGCGGTTAGCAATATACGCTATCATTCCGCAGGGCCTGGGTTCAAGCCCAGTTTCCGACCAACATCAAGTTGATACATTGATTCAACGTTTCTTTCCGCTGTTGAAACTTTTTTCATTTGTTCATTGCATCAAAGATATATATATACATATAAAAATACTCCAGCATCGGATTAAATAATGGTGTTACCTTATGAAGAATTTGAAAATTTGCATTATTCCTGAATTGCTAATCATCAATCAACTAATTGACTAAGTTAAGTAATTGGTTATTTATTAGACTTAATTTTTAATTGCATCTGAGTCTGAATGAATGACTATCTATTACTACTTAAGTTATCTAAATTATTTGTCTAAATTTTGCAATATTCATATATATATATATATATAGATATATATTTTTTTTTTCAAAAATTTTCTTTTTGATTATTATAAAAATTATAACAACGTGTTACAAAAGTTATTACTCCTGTACAACGGCAAGATCCTACAATAAAGATTCTTTACAGATCGATAACTTTCGTGTCAATTAAAAATTATTGTAGCGTTAGCAATAACAATACATAAATAAGTCTCAAGGTCAGACCCTAGCAAGAGGATTGCTTTATGCATGGCCAGCTATGTATGCGTATTGAGTAGAGTATGATCTTGCCAAAACACCAAAGTTAAAGTTAACTACCAAACAAAGAAATAAAATTTTCCGATCGAAAAATATTGATTTTCAAGAATTCTATACCATTTCCAAGAAAAATCGTTATTTTCCCATATAAAATGCATACAAAACTTTGGGCGACATCCAAATATTTTTTGATTCCAAAATAAATAAAAACAGGGGTATAATTTATTTCGGTATAGGGCAATCCGACTTAACCTGTTTTTTTGGAACACCCTAATTTACGTACGTACATAAAAATGAGCTCACATAAATTTTATATATACAATACGCTGCATAACCGGAAGCGTACATATGAATATAAGACTGTCGACAAGTGTTTGTGTATGCGATCATTTATACTCTATACCGCAGCTCATTTGTGGTAGCAATTTGAGTTACTCGGCTAAGAGCTCATACAGTTCCATTCATTCAACCTTGCATGTTAATACATATATGAACATATTTAGAGCACATTTCACCCACGAAGATTTCGCCAATTGTATACTTATCCTGTGTGACAAACATTAAGAACCTTTAAATAAATACACAAAAGAAATAGTATTTTTCCAAATTGATATTTTTGTCATATTGTCCCACACACTTAAGACCTCAGTTACGGCAAATAATTTCCCAGCATCAATCAGTACGGGCAAACTTTTCTTTTACCACCATTCCGAAGTAAAATAATGCCCTAAATCCGAATGACATTCGTTTTCCACGTTTTAGGGACTTCTCCGGAAGTTTCACAAAGCTATGAAGCTCTTTATTAGTTTTTTTCCAACTACAGAAGCATACATCTGCTGTTATTTTTGTTGTTGTAACAGTGGCAAGATTCCCAAAAGGTTTCTGAGAATACTACTGAGGTTAAGGTCTTCGATTACACTGGTCTACAAGGGTTTTGCGAATAAGACGGGACCTGGTGTTTCCGAACGGATTTTTCGTGCTGAACACGAATCTGGGGTCCAAAACTTCCCATCACGTCACGTTTTCGAGAAAAAAGGGGTTGAAACCCCTAAAAACAGCGTTTTTGGACATTTTCGAAAAATTGTAGAGCTGAACCCTGACGTGCTACAAACTTTGTATATGTCAGAAATTAAAGGCTAAATCGTGCCCTTTCGAATGAGCCCTATGCCGAATTAATCGCATGCACCCTTAGATCAGGGGGTGTATTTGTGTCTAGGAGTGCAGGGAAAATTGATCGCAGAAAGAATTTCATCTTAAACGACCATATAAAATGAATGATGCTAAGGTCTTAACTACATTAAGAGTCGCTGATTACGAATCTGAAGTTAGATTTTAAAAATTCAAAATGGCGGATCCAATATGGCGGACTTAAAAATTTTTATTTAGCGAATTTCAGTAAAACATGATACATGGGGGTTTCTGGGGTCGCTGATTACGAATCTGTAATTAGCTTTTAAAAATTCAGAATGACTAACTGCAGATTCGTAATCAGCGACTTTTAATATAGTTAAAACCTTGGCATTATTAATTTTCTATGATCGTTTAAGATTAAATTCTTTCTGTGATCAATTTTTCCTGCACCCCTAAACACAAATACACCCCCTGCTTTAAGGGTGCACGCGATCAATTCGGCATAGGGCTCATTCGAAAGGGCACGGTTTAGCCTTTAATTTCTGATATATGCAAAATTTGTACCACGTCAGGGTTCAGCTCTATAATTTTTCGAAAATGGCCAAAAACGCTGTTTTTAGGGGTTTCAACCCCTTTTTTCTCGAAAACGTGACGTGATGGGACATTTTTGACCCCGGATTCGTGTTCAGCACGAAAAATCCGTTCAGAAACACCAGGTCCCGTCTTATTCGCAGAAAAAAAGTTGAAATTTGTAGACCAGTGTTATTAATCAACGGGGAACGCTTACATATGTATATCTTCTCCAATTTAATTGATCACTTAAAGCAATTCTGGAGAGCAAAATTCTAGGTTTATAGGAACGCGTATAGTCTTGCGACGTTTACTTCAACTGCCACGTAAAGGAGCGCAAATTCAGTTTTTGGGCCTATGCCCCGACGGAAGAGAAGGCCGAAGGGTCGCACATACAACTTCTTCCTGATCACGGTATTGTAATTGCGCTTGGCGATTTCAACGCCAAGCAGCGCACGGAAGGGATCTTTGGCCCCATCGTCGAAAATTCAGCCTCCTAGACGAAACGTCCGATAACGGACTGAGGCTGATTGACTTTGCCAGGGCCCGAAATATGGTAGTATGTAGTACTAGGTTCCTGCATATTAAGATGCATCAAGCCAAATCGAAAAACGAGAAACAAATCGATCATCAAGCGATCGCGCCATATACGCCAACTACCGCGAGATCAGCCTTCTAAGTCTTGCACGATACTATTCCAAATTTCGAAGAGTACGAGAGCAATCCCATGGTAAAGTGGTAGCATGCATGGGTAGCAAGCAGCGAAACAATAGGGGTATTCTCCAAATCTTGCAAAGCCATTGCACGTAGCACGGATTGCACGGATTGCATAAATTGCAAACACACAACAAGAAAATTCATGGGAAACAACATTTCCTATCGCTGCAAAATATGCAACGTCGAAACCCATGTATATATTTTGCAAAATAGCATAGCAAGATAATAGCGACCCTGTGCTAGTTGTTTTGTTGTTGGAATTGCTACATATTTCTCTCATTCCTCTCATCTCGCTCACTTAATTTTTTTTTGCTGTCTCTTGTTATTGTATTTGATACATAATTTCGCTGCTTGCTCCCCATGCATGCTACC
>NW_016159703.1:32408-63931 GCF_001687245.7 Rhagoletis zephyria
AAAATTCATGGGAAACAACATTTCCTATCGCTGCAAAATATGCAACGTCGAAACCCATGTATATATTTTGCAAAATAGCATAGCAAGATAATAGCGACCCTGTGCTAGTTGTTTTGTTGTTGGAATTGCTACATATTTCTCTCATTCCTCTCATCTCGCTCACTTAATTTTTTTTTGCTGTCTCTTGTTATTGTATTTGATACATAATTTCGCTGCTTGCTCCCCATGCATGCTACCTCTTTGCAATGGGGTGTTCTCGTACTCTTCGAAATTTGGAATAGTATTTTTGCATTTCGTGCAATCCGTGCATCGTGCAAGACTTCGAGAATACCCCTTATGTATAAAATACCATAACAAGAGACAGCAAAAAAAATGCAGTGAGTGGGATGAGAGGAATGGAGAAATATGTAGCAATTCCAACATCAAAATAACTAGCACAGGGTCGCATTTATCTTGCTATTCTATTTTGCAAAATATATACATGGGTTTCGACGTTGCATATTTTGCAGCGATGGGAAATGTTGTTTCCCATGTATTTTGTTGTTGTGTGTTTGCAAGTTATGCAATCCGTGCTACGTGAAATGGCTTTGCCAGATTTGGAGAATACCCCTTATGTAATAAAAAAAAGGCTGGCAGCACCGCAAAAATGCAGAAATCTATCAAAGTACGTTCGAACATTTTTTTTTGTATGGAAGGCAATGCGGCCAAACAAATTGCCAAAAATTAACGCGATTTTTCAGCAACTTCAAATTTGCATTAAAGTTTAATGGGGTAAAAAACTGCGTACTAGAATGTTTTCTTAATGGCTTAATTAAAAAGTTTGTAAGTTAGGTGAAACTTTGTAGATCTTATAAAATTTTAACACAAACTTTGAAATTTCGATTTAAATGTTTCTTTTTTAGATAATAAGCTAATAAGCTCTAATAATAAGATAATAAGCTCTATAGGAGATCCGAAAAGGGTACGACCATCACCCATCTCTTTAATGGATGAAATCTACTTTGTATGAAATTTAGCGTATTAGGAAATATTTCGCGAGTGGGTTGGCTGAAAAAACCCTGGCCAGGATGTTTTTAATTAATTATGCAACAAAATTTTTTTTTTTGTAAATTTTCACTCATTTGTTAATGAACAAATTACATATATACCAATAGAAAGCATAAAGCTGGTTAAGTGGGAATGAAGCTCCGATTCAATAATCTGACGATTCAGATGTGAAGCAAGCTCGTAGCGTCTTCTTGAAGATGAAAAAAACCGTTTGGATTTACTCGGGCGCGCCAGGTTTTCATACAGAAGGTTCATCTTGATTCCCTGGTCGTGCTGTTTCATAATCTGACAATTATCTGAAGGGGTTTTCTTAATATGACGGTTTAAAAAAAGTATTTTCGTTTTTGAGATGCACAGTCAACCAAACATATATTATTCTAAACACTTACTATATGTGTAAATTATTTTATTCTTCATTTAAATCCGTGGAACTATCATCATCATGGTTTTGGCCTATCGTACCACCATTGGTAGTTTTCAATACTATCGATTGTTTTTAATAGTTGTTGTTTTTCTTACATTATTGTTTTATCGCTTATTGTCACTAGGGATAAATTGATACCATCAAGGTAACTATTACTCAAATCAGTACTTGTACTTGTATCAAACAAGATATCGATACTTACTCAGTATCGGAAAGGTATCGAGTACTTGTACATAGAACTACGATTTTGCATATTTTTTAAAGTTATTGTATTTTTTTCACAAAAAATATGCAATTTTACAAAATTATTTATCTTTTAATATTTTCTCATAAAAAAATTTACGACAACAATTATTTTTGTATGGTATTTGATTTCAAAAACAATAGAATACATTTTTACAAGATTAACAGAAAAAGTTTTTTCATTTAAAATAAGCTTAAGAAAATAACTCCTTTTTTGTTATATTTCCTTGCTTCTCGCAAGGGATAGATGACCCAACAACCGTTATGTATAGACTTGCTTGCTTATATTCAGTGACGAGCAAAACTGTAACATGGTGTAACACTTTATTTCAGCCACCGCTATCTTTCAAAGTTCTAACGACATTCATACTTTTGTTGTATATTCTTATTGGTACACCCCTACTCCCTCTCTCATAAAGATTTGAAGTCAATCCAACAACAATAATAAAACCAGCAGACAAAAATGTAAATTAAGGCATATGTTACAGTTTTGCACTTATATATTTTTAATAACTTTTTCACAATTTTCACGAAAAAAAGAATTGTTAACACAATTTTCAGTACCCTTTTGCTTTTTTTAGTTCCTGGCTGCGATTTGGCATACCTTATTAGTATCTCTGTAAAAATTCTGGAGGTATATCCTCCCATATATCCTTAGTTTGCTTTCACAGCTCATATACTCTATTGGACGGACTTGGATACTCAGTAAGCTGTGCTTTTAGTTGATTTCGCAAATTCTCGATAAGATTCATGTCCGCGGATTGTGGAGGTCATTTTTGCTTTTGTATCCAGTCTTTGCGAACATATATATATTTCAGCAGCAACTCTCATTTTTCGACTACATCTTGCAAATTTTGTTGAAATATGAACAGATACTGTTCTTTACGCATAATGCGTACTAACGGACCAACAATATTTTTGAAATACAACCCCACACCATTATTGACCGACCACTGTGATTCACAGTTTGCCTTACATGATGCGCTTAGGCTTAATTTGGGTCTTTGATCCAATACCATGCCCGGCCACCTGATTGAAAGCGATTAATTTAGTCTTGTCAGACCAAATAACCTTCAATTAAATATTAAAAATGTGTTTTTTTATTGCATTCTGTAAGGGCAATGGTCCGGTTTTCGTGCGATCCGGCAAAATGCTACCACTCTCGCACATGTATTTTGATCAAAATGGTTTTTTCTTCTTTTGTTATGCCTTTGCGTTCAATTTGATAATTCTTCGCCTCGCTGTCTTCTGATTTGCAATAAATTTTAATACTTTATGCGCTTCTGTAATAGTGGCTGCAGCGCTACTTGCTACTAAGTTCACAAGATATCGGTCCGTAATATTTTTGGCAGACTTTCTTTGCCCTTAATAAAATTTTAGGCTATATTTTTTCTCAGACTTAACATTTTCACGTGGCGAGCTCCACAATTTTTTGCCACTTTTCCTACGGTCCCGCGTTTCCGCAGTAAATCTATTATTTACATTAAGGTTTCCTGATTAACCATATTTACTGGTAATCACTTCTTGAATAAATTACATTACAGAAAAAAGTCATCTGACTTCCAACTAAGTAAAAGATAACTGTAAAATGCAAAACTGAGAGTGAGTGCAAAACTGTAACATTGGCCTTAACTTACATTTTTTCCTGCTGGTTTTATTATTGTTGTTGGATTGACTTCAAATCTTTATGAGAGAGGGAGTAGGGGGGTACCAATAAGAATATACAACAAAAGTATGAAAGTCGTTAGAACTTGGAAAGATAGCGATGGCTGAAATAAAAAGTGTTACACCATGTTACAGTTTTCTCGTCACTGTAGCTGCGGAAATGTAGTGCGCATATTTTCCCATTCCTTTAATGGGTTGCTTTTCAAAGAAGATGCTGAAGCATAATTAGTAGGTCTCGGAATCTTATGCGCTCAAAACTCAAAAATATGCGTTATTTATAAACAAGGAAAATATGCAATTAAAAATATTTTCCCACTATTTTATTGCCAGTACAAAAATTAATAACACGTGTATTTTAATAAGAAAATAAGAAAAACAATTCACTTCAAAAAACAATACAAATTTATAACGGGTGATTTTTTAAGAGCTTGATACCTTTTTTTTTAAAAAAAACGCATAAAATTTGCAAAATCTCATCGGTTCTTTATTTGAAACGTTAGATTGGTCCATGACATTTACTTTTTGAAGATAATTTCATTTAAATGTTGACCGCGGCTGCGTCTTAGGTGGTCCATTCGGAAAGTCCAATTTTGGGCAACTTTTTCGAGCATTTCGGCCGGAATAGCCCGAATTTCTTCGGAAATGTTGTCTTCCAAAGCTGGAATAGTTGCTGGCTTATTTCTGTAGACTTTAGACTTGACGTAGCCCCACAAAAAATAGTCTAAAGGCGTCAAATCGCATGATCTTGGTGGCCAACTTACCGGTCCATTTCTTGAGATGAATTGTNGTTAATAACCAAACAGACAATTACAATCTTGCGTAAATAGAACATTGACACTGAAATAGTGGTTCGGATGAATGTTTGGGTGTCAGATGAATGTTAGGGACAAGCAATTAGTAAGTTTTCCATTTTGATTCCACAACTTGTACAACCTACAGCTATTTGGCGGCTTTAATGAATTTAATTGCGTCATACAGAGAGAGGCAGGTGCACTCTAAAACATTCTGATTGGCCTTCAAGTGATAAATTTCGGTAATTTTTGCGTGAAACATTTTCAGTGCTGAGCTGCACCTTGCTAGTTCATCGGCTGCCTCGTTTTCGTAAATGGTTCTATGTCCCGGTACCCATATTAGGATAATTTTGTATTGATCAGAGATATGGGCCAGCTCTCTCCTACAGTCCTCCATTAGTTGAGATCTAACAGAGGGCTCATTGGCCGCTGGCTATCCGAGAAGATATTCAGAAGAATATTTGGAAAAATATAAGGTAGTGTTTTTGTCAAGAGATTTCGCAGAAAATTTAAATGGTGGTAAATCAAAAAAAAAATCAAAACAAGCAAAAACCACATGCATTTGTGGTAAATATAAGGAGTATTCAGGATCCGGTGCATACTATTTAGCATGGTGCATAGATAGCATGATTGTTCTTGTTTCAACAAAATTTTGCACCACGCAGGATATGCGCAATAAATATGGTAAAAAGGTAGTTTTTGCAAAATATGCAAAACCATGCATTCACTGCAAAATATGCACTAACGATTGAATGCCCTTTTTAAGGAAATTTCATGATTCGTAAGGCTAACTTAACCATTTCCATTGACCAGGAAAAACATGCATTTGCATGAGATTCCGTGCCCTAATAATAAATTTTGGGCTTCTGATACAAGTACTTTTTTCGATACCTACTTCGATCGCAGTAAAAGTATTTAATAAAGGATATTGGTCAGATGTCGCTATTGTCAGGTAGCGATCCCACAACCGGCCATCCTGGATCTTCGTTCGACCCGAACGACGGATCCCAAGGCTTCATGTACGTCGCAACTGACGTGGTTCATCTTGAAACTTCGTGGTCACCCACCTTTTCCACCTCATATCTGCCACGACTCATGACCCTAAGTATCTTTTACGGACCTAAATATTTCGGTTTTAATTTCAAACGAGCTCCGAACTGGGCGCGCTTGACGGCTAAAAGAAGTCTGATGAGGAGATGTGGTGATCTCCGAAATAGTGCTTTAACTTCTACCGCTTAGACTTTGTTGCTTTTTCAATTTTTCCTAATAAACAATCGTGGTACAAAGCTCAATAAAAATATTAAAAATAAAATGCTACCAGTGTAATTTCTGTCTTCTTTACGATTTGCATTGGAATTCGTTCTATTCTCCTGTTGTATTTTTTCTATATTTAACCTCGCTTCTTCGCGGATTTCTTCGCGCTAAGTTTCTATTTGCTCGACGTTCAGCTCATCTAACAGATCTTTGATTCGTGGCGTATCTAGAATCCTTATCTCCAAACCTGTCAGGATTCTTTGCGCTCCTCGGGCGTGTATTGTTTATGGTCTGCTGCACCTGTTCTACATGCTTGTACCAGCAATTTGGATCGTCGTGGCAGAGCTTGGCCAGCATCGATACAATGATTCTATGGATTCTTTCGACTTGGCTGTTTCCCACGTGGAATACCAGTCGCTATGAGTAAATTCTGTATACCTTGGGTTTTACAGTACTCTTCGAAAGCATGTGAAGTAAACGCGGTTCCCCTATCGGAGACTATCTGTTTCGGGTTTCCAAAAACTAACGCTTGTTTTTTCAGACATTCCACCCCAGGATCTGTTTCTGTATTTTTTGTAGGATAAAGCCAAGTAAACTTCGAAAATACTTCTACTATTACTAGTGTATGGTTATACTTCTTTTTTGTCAATTCCATCGGCCCTACGTGGTCTATGTGATACGTGCCTAGCGGCTGGTCTTCTTTATTGATTGGGGATAAAAACCCTTCTTTTTTCCCCTCTTTAGATTGGGTAACAAAACATTTTATGCACGCTCTCACAATTTTAGCAACCTTCGCTGGTAACTGCGGAATAAAAGATTTCATTTCTACCGCGTCTTGCGTTTTTTTAGCTGGACCGCGGCCGAGATTGTGTGATGTCCTAATTACTTTGTCCTCCATTTTTGATAAGGTCCTTGTACAGGATGTAATTTTTTAAATAAAAATCTTCGTAAGAACTGTTCGCAAGAACGGTTCGTACCGATCTTACCCAATCATCTTCGATCTGTGTTAATTTCAATCTATGAATCAAGGGCTCTTCTATAATCAGGCAAGAAATGCTGCTGAGTGCATCAACATGCCTCATTCTACTACCGCTACGATGTTCAATGGAAAAGTTTAAATCTTCGAGATATAGGGCCCAACGTGACACCCTTAATGGGACATCATGCTTCTTTAAGGTCACCGTGAAGGCGTTACAGTCGGTTACAATCTTAACCCGTATTTCAGGCAAATGAATCCTCCATTTTTTAAGTGCTTCCACTATAGCTAGAACTTCTAATTCGTAGGAATGTAGTTTTTCTTCAAATAGCTTAGTCTTTCTACTCATGAACTGTACTGGGTAGAAATTCCTATCGTCAAAGTCCCTTTGCAGAACAACAGCCCCGTATCCGTACGAGTTTGCATCTGTATGCACTTCAGTGACCGCCCTAGGATTATAGAGCTTTAATAATGGAGCACTACTTAATGCGGTCTTAAGTTGCTGAAATGCTGCCAATTCGACATCGCCCATTGGGAATTTCGCATCTTTCCGCAACAAGTCAGATTGGGGTTTTGCTGCAACGGCGTGAGCTTCAATGAATCATCGGAAGTAGGAGGTTAGCCCGAGGAAACGTCGTAAGCCTTTCTTGGTGGATGGCACAGGGAAATTTTGGACTGCTTTCGTTTTCATTTCTGATGGTTTGAATTCTAGCAAACAGCACCATAGTAATTTGAATTGCGTCTATCTTAATATTAGTAGTATACTAGCTAATAAAGCTGAGCTCGAAAGACTTATTGAGGTAGTTGAGCCTGACTTAGTCTTATGATCCAAAACGTGTATAACAGATGAAACTAATGATTCAGTAATAAAGTTTCTAACGTACCACGTAATAAGGTGTGATTCGCACAGTAGACACACAGGCGGTGTAACTATAATCTTACGAGACACAATTGATTTCAAAATAAAAATAAATCGATCCGTCAATAAAAATATATGGTGCATAGTCATACAATTAAAAAATTGGGTAAAGAGGTGTCAAATCGGTGTGGTTTATCACTCACCTAGTACAAGTGATGCAGATTTCCTGACCTATATGGAGGCCATCCAGTCTGAAACATGTGATAATATGGTAGATACTATCAATTTCGGGGATTTCAATATAAACTTTAACGTAATATCAAGCTATAGTAGGAAACTCAATGAGATCTTCGCTCACCTAGCTAAGAAACAACAAATCAATTTTAATACGCGGGTTACCGAATATTCCGAAACACTCATTGACTTGTTGTATAGTAATAGCAATGTGAGCTTGCATAGTTTAGATACTGAGGGTATGCTAGAGTATATTAACCAAAGCATGATGTCGATCATGAATCAGGAAAGAAAATCGTATCAAATTAAGAAATAAATGGTATGACAGGGAGTTAGTAGAAACCAATAAAATGAAGTTTAAGTTACATGAAAGGGCCACTTTGACAGGAGACTGGGCAGAATACAACGTGGCTAAAAAAAGTTATAAGAAATTGATTAAAGTTAAAGAAATACAGCATCTTGAACACAAAGTTGAAGAAAAAAGAAGAGGGAACAGTCGATTAATGTGGAAGTACTTAAAAAATGTAGTCAATAATGCAGACAAAAAGAAAAAAATCAAAGAAGTGCTAATAAGTGGCACGCTATACGATAGCANCTATAATCTTACGAGACACAATTGATTTCAAAATAAAAATAAATCGATCCGTCAATAAAAATATATGGTGCATAGTCATACAATTAAAAAATTGGGTAAAGAGGTGTCAAATCGGTGTGGTTTATCACTCACCTAGTACAAGTGATGCAGATTTCCTGACCTATATGGAGGCCATCCAGTCTGAAACATGTGATAATATGGTAGATACTATCAATTTCGGGGATTTCAATATAAACTTTAACGTAATATCAAGCTATAGTAGGAAACTCAATGAGATCTTCGCTCACCTAGCTAAGAAACAACAAATCAATTTTAATACGCGGGTTACCGAATATTCCGAAACACTCATTGACTTGTTGTATAGTAATAGCAATGTGAGCTTGCATAGTTTAGATACTGAGGGTATGCTAGAGTATATTAACCAAAGCATGATGTCGATCATGAATCAGGAAAGAAAATCGTATCAAATTAAGAAATAAATGGTATGACAGGGAGTTAGTAGAAACCAATAAAATGAAGTTTAAGTTACATGAAAGGGCCACTTTGACAGGAGACTGGGCAGAATACAACGTGGCTAAAAAAAGTTATAAGAAATTGATTAAAGTTAAAGAAATACAGCATCTTGAACACAAAGTTGAAGAAAAAAGAAGAGGGAACAGTCGATTAATGTGGAAGTACTTAAAAAATGTAGTCAATAATGCAGACAAAAAGAAAAAAATCAAAGAAGTGCTAATAAGTGGCACGCTATACGATAGCAGCTGGGAAATCGCAGAGCATTTAAGCAAATTCTTTGTGTACAGTATTATTGAGATTAACAGTAATATACAAGACATTGGTGATGACTCAATCCAGCCGGCAAAATCTCAAACGACATTTAAATTTGAAGAAGTTAGTACGGAAGATATCATCCAAATTGTTAAGAAATTTAAGACAAAAATTTGTGGAAATAACTTACTGTCGGAGGGTGTCATTAAAGCCTCAGTTGAATACATGGGCCATTTTTACGCGTTATTAATAAATAAGAGTCTGCAATCTGGAACTGTACCGAATGAATGGAAAACTTCGACAATAGTTCCAGTGAAAAAAGTAAAAAATGCGATAAAAGCTGAGGAGTTCAGGGCAATTAACACCCTTCCCAATATGGAAAAAATCTTAGAGACGGTTGTATAAAACCCATTGGTACATTATGTTGAGTGCAATAATATACTCATAAAAGAGCAATCAGGTTTCAGGGCTAAGCATTCTTGTGAGACTGCACTGAACTTTGTACTGCTTTTAATCTGAATAGACCTTCCTCTTCGTTTTGAGCTGGTATTACCAAGTCATCCATGTATGCGACCACGACCTCCTTTCCTATCAATTCGCGAAAGACTGCTGCAATGAACCTACAGAAGACTGCCGGAGAGTTACAGATGCCGAAAGGCACGAAAAGAAACTCATATTGGCCGGTGTTAGGAATGATGTATACTTTCGGGAGTTGTGTTCTATGGGCACATAAAAAAACCCGTTGCATAAGTCAAGAGTCATGAAGACTCCCTTACAACTTGACTCCCTCTTGCAACCGTTCAAGCACATCATCAATTAATGGCATATGGAAATTATCCCTTACTATTTTTGTGTTTAAGAGTCGGTAATCGCAGCTTCTGTTCCCATCTTTTTTAGACACTAACACAATGGGTGAAGCGTATTCCGAGGCGCTGGGTTGGATGATGTCTTCAGCTAACCACTCGGAAATCTGGTCTTCTACTACGCGTTTGTCTTAATGAGACAGTCTTCTAGGCCTTTTATATACTGGTATATCGTTTATTAATAAAACTTTCATTTCGACGGGCGATTCTACATTCCGGACGGGATTGTAACTGTGAATAAGATGTCTGAGCTTTGTTTGTAGCCATGGTCGAGGTGCGACCAATCGGCTAGCGGCTCCTCTTCGATTGAAATTGCACACATACTCCCAAACTCCTTTACTAGCTCCAATGGTTCTGCAACGACCTCCTTTGGTTTTTCAACTACTCTCCGCCTAATCTTTACTTCTACACCACTACCTGAAACGTACAAATCTACAGATTTCAATATGACGGTACGTGCCTCTATCTATGCCGAATAATTGGCGTTTTTCGCCAGAAAGTTCGAATTCGCCCAATACCATAAGGACGTCATATCTTATCAGGCACAAGTCACATCCCATGTTGATGAGGACAGAGAACTGGAACCCGTTTATGGTGATATCTTTGAAGAATAGGCCACTACCAATGGCACCGTTTTTTACTTCTCCTGCCATGCCAACGCTTTTGGTATCAGTTATTGGTGTTACTTTCCACACTTAAAGCATGTTACTGCTTTTTGAGGGCAGTCACGCATTAAATTGAAATGAAACAATGTTTTTCCGGAAGTTTTCGTTGAACCGCAGATGAACCATTAACATTGATTTTTTCGTACACGACTATTTGGTTTCTCAATCCGCTTAAAGTTTTCGTTTGATACAGATTTGCCTTATTGGGCTTTCAATCTGGTATGCCCTCGATAAAGTACTCTATGAGGCTAATATAATCTAGGTTGACAAGCTTTCCTAACTCCATTAAACTGTAAAAGTATTCCTTGTGGTCTTCTTTCTGACGCTTGAGCCTATTACGCAACAACCGATGCAGCTCACTTGCTGGGAGAGTTGAGCCAAGCTAATCTTTTAAGGCTCTTTTCAAAGATTCCCACCCGTATATACCGTTTTGACTGCGTACGAATATTTTGGTCGCGCCAACCAACAATTGCTTAGCATAAATGAATGCATTCCATTGCACAACTTCCGCGTTTTCTTTGAAGTTTTCCAGTCAATTTTCAATTGACCTGACCCGGAAAAACACAATAAGTCACAATGAGTCCAGGACATCACGACGCGTAAATGGCGTTCTGATGGGGCCCCAGCAGTTGCAGAGCGATTCGAGGCTGCTGCTTGGAATTCCTCATCGTCTTCATCATCGTCACTCACCTCAATTCAAAAGTATTCGAACAGTTGGTACTGTAGTACAACTTTGCGTCCCCCAGTGGGAAGCCCTAGTTCTGATAGTTTCTCGCGAAGGTCAATAACTATTAGTCTCTGTATCTCTTCCCTGTCCATTATGTCACACCGCAATTTATAATTTAGAAGTAATTGGATGGATAAAATTACTTTTAAATTTAAATTAAAGGTTTGATTGCAATTTCAGCGTAATATACAATCTCAAAATTATCTTAGAAACTAAATCCTTAATCAAAATTTGAATAACAGATTTCTACTTCTACTTTATAAGCTACTTTTATCTTTAAATCAGCTCTTCTCAAGTATTCGGTGACAGCTTTGGATGGCAGCAACCAGCAGCGAAGATTTTCAGTAACGTCCAGATAATGCAAATTGTGATAACGATGATATGTTTCGTCAACGATTATGACAGAATATAATCAGCAGTAGATTTATCGCAAAGTTATTTGGCGATAAACAGCGCAAATTGTTATTGGCAACAACAAGCAACCAATTTCGGCAACGTATTATTATTTTATCAGCGAGAGTCGGCAACACTTTCTGTCAACACACGGCGATGTTTTTTGTATGCAACCGCATGCGACGACATTTACAGTGTGACGAATACTGTGGCAACACGAAGCGAACAATGAGAAATAGGCAGAATGTTCGAGGAATGACGTAGAATGTTCCACAAAGAGAAACGTCAAGTTGGATGAACACTACGAACAGCGAGAGAAAGAGAATGAGCGATAAACTTCAGAACGTTCTAGAGTTGCCATAAGTACGAGCGCAGGTATATAAGGGCGCCGCCACAGCGAAGTTGGTCAGATACAAGTCAGCAAGCTACAAGTAAAGTGAGCAGAGAAGTGAGTTGCGAATAAGCAAGCTATAAGTTTAATTGTGTTAACAAGTTTAGTAAAGCGTTGTTATTGCTTTAACAAGTATTGTAAAGTGTTTCTGTATTAGCAAGTATTTTAAATTGTTTGTTGTACAATAAAGTTAATTGTACTACAATCTGATCATCGTTAGCATTTATTTAACATTCCAGCGATACGAGCCGTAGGATATTTGGGAAATCCCTCAAGGTTTCGAGGATAAGCGTAACAATTGGTGTCAAAAGTGGGATTGTTAAATAAATCCCGAAGGATAAACTACTGAAAATGGCGAAAATTCAGGATCTAAAGATTGAGGAACTCAAGCAGGAGTTGGAGAAACGAAATTTAGCAACCTCCGAAAGAAAAGTGGAATTACTATCACGGCTGCGAGGGGCTATGGAAAAGGAAGGTATCGACGTTGATAAATACGACTTCCATCGTGAGGACGACGCGACATCAACGAAGGACGAACAGAAGGATGAGGCTGCTTGTTCGTCGAAGGACGTGCAGCAGACATCCGGGAGGGTTGAAGAACAGCAAAAGGCTCCTAGTTCATCAACAGTTATGGACATGAACACATTATTAGCCGCCATGTCCCAGATGTCATCACAGCTGTCTTCCCAGCTGGAAGCCCAGAAAATGTACATGTCATCGCAGCTAGGTGAAAAGATTACTCAGCTAGAGCAGAATTTATTCAAAGATAATGCGGAACTCAGAGAGAGACAGTATAAAATCGAGGAGCGGCAAGACAAAATCGAAGAGCTAATTAAGGAGAAAGTTGAGGCTAAGGTCGAAGAATTGGAAGGTCGTCTCCTAGATATGCAGTTGAATCGTCCACCTTCTTCGACCAGCGCACCCAAGGTAAAGGCTCCATCCTTTGACGGCACGATTCCTTTCCAAGTCTTTAAGCTCCAGTTCGAAAAGACGGCTACAGCAAATAACTGGAGCATGGACGATAAATCCGCTGCTCTGTTCGTGGCATTAAAAGGAACTGCAGCGCAAATATTGCAGACTATTCTCGACTGTGAAAGGAACAATTACGATGCCTTAATGGGTGCAGTGGAAAGACGTTACGGTAGCGAACACAGGAGACAGATTTACCAGATGGAGCTGGAGAATCGCTGCCAGAAATCCAACCAGACTTTACAGGAATTCGCCTCTGAGATTCAAAGGTCGGCTCATTTGGCAATTGGCGACGCATCTGGTGAGCACCTTCAAAGGGTAAAAATCCAGAGGTTCATCAGCGGAATGCGGGACATGTATACCAAGCGAGAGACGTACGCGAATCCCTCGTACGCTCAGACACGTGAAACGGCAGCACTCCTAAGTAGACCAGCCTACAAAGCACATCGCGTGGAAGTGGAAACACCGGACTTGACAAATGAAATGCTGAAGAAGATTATCCAATTGCTGGGCGAGAAAAAGCATGGCTCTGGAAATGTTTTAAATGTGGAAAGCCAGGCCACTTCGCCCGCGATTGCAGCGCAAGTTCCAGTGGGCTCAACAATTCAGCAGGACGCAAACGCAGGGCTGAAGGAGACGAAGCCAACTCCAATCAGTCGTTAAACTGAAACGAGCCAGCAGGAAGGGCCGCGAGCTGGCTCCAGAAGTTGAAGGGCCCATAATCTCCGTCTCACAAATTGGCCGGAATGGGAGCAACCTCACTATTGGTGGATGTGTGAATGGGCAGGAGAGAGTACTGACAGTGGATACTGGAGCAACACATTCCATTATTCGACCGGATTTGGCCACTTTTTATGTGAAGCCACTACCTGGAGCAAAGCTGCAGACTGCAACTGGTGAATGCACCCAAGTGTTAGGAGAAGTACCATGCGAGGTAATAATCGACGGTTGGGCCTCGTACACTAAGTTTGTAGTGGCAGACATTGTGGATGAAGTCATCATCGGCGTGGATTTCTTACTTGGCCAAGGCATGAAGACTGACCTCCAGAGAATGATCCTGACAGATCGTCACAGGAAAGTGCCACTTAGGGTTGGTTACGACAGCCAGTACTGCAGCAGACGGTTAGTCTTAGAGGAAGTGTCGAAAATTCCACCAGAAACGGAAGCAGTTAGTTGGGCGGAGGTTGGCAGTGATGGAGACGGAGTGGTTTCGTCAGGAGAAGGAAGCGTTTCACCGATACAGGAAAAGCGTGACGGTTCCGCCAGCTCAGTGAAGAAGGGGTCGCGCGCTTTGAAGTGTCCCGAAAAAGGTGGTCGGCAGAGGCGAGCAGTTAAGCCGGAAGCCAAGGTTGAGATTATACATGTCCGGTCAATGAAGTTAGCATCGGCGGAAGAGCGAGATACGGAACGACGGCGGATGTTTCAGCGTAAGGATCCGGATGTACCAAGATGTGCTAGAGGCAGCGCAGCACGAAGGCAGGAGCCTGGGTGTTATGGACAGAGGATCGGGCATAGATCTGGCATAGGAGCCAGCGAGAGGAGACATGGTCTGGTCACCACCAGTGGCCGGCAGAAGCACGACCATGTGAGATGGTGCACCACCGGAGACAAGCTGGAAGCCATGTCCAGTAACGCATCGAGCCGAGAGGAGCTACAGGAAGGCGATTTGGTGTTGTTGCACATGCCGCAGCCGAAGAAAGGCTTCACCTCCGAACATCGTAACTGGAAAGATCCGTTTAAGATTGACAAACGGCTGAAAGACGCAGTGCATCGAATCCAGATAATGGGGAGACCGAGGACCAAGATGAAAGTGGTCCACTTGGAAAGACTTGCAGCGGTTTGGAACAGCAAGTGTGTCTGATCGGGACGATCAGACTTAGGTGGAGGGCAGTGTTACGAATACTGCGGCAACACGAAGCGAACAACGAGAAATAGGCAGAATGTTCGAGGAATGACGTAGAATGTTCCACAAAGAGAAACGTCAAGTTGGATGAACACTGCGAACACCGAGAGAAAGAGAATGAGCGATAAACTTCAGAACGTTCTAGAGTTGCCATAAGTACGAGCGCAGGTATATAAGAGAGCCGCCAAAGCGAAGTGGGTCAGATACAAGTCAGCAAGCTACAAGTAAAGTGAGCAGAGAAGTGAGTTGCGAATAAGCAAGCTATAAGTTTAATTGTGTTAACAAGTTTAGTAAAGCGTTGTTATTGCTTTAACAAGTATTGTAAAGTGTTTCTACTGTATTAGCAAGTATTGTAAATTGTTTATTGTACAATAAAGTTAATTGTACTACAATTTGGGCATCGTTAGCATTTATTTAACAATCCAGCAATACGATCCGTAGGATATTTGGGAAATCCCTCAAGGTTTCGAGGATAATCGTAACAATAGGCATATAGCAGTATAGTGACTTTGACAATACGAAGCGACAACGGTCGGCAACCCGGAACAACTTTATTGCTTTCAAAAATTGGCGCAAATGTTCAGCAACATATAGCAAAACTCAGCGACGTAGTTTTATTTTATCAGCAACAACTGGCAACATTTGTCAACACGGCGATGTTTTGTAAGCGACTGACAGCGTTTATACACATGTAGTAGTACAACACAGAGCGACAACGTTCAGCATACATATAGCAACTTCTTTTTGTTTTCAACACAATATTCAGCAACATGCAGCAACTTTATCTGTTTTCACACGATTTTCAGCAACATACAGCCAGCGTTGCCGTTTTGGTCCAATCGGACCAAAATTGGTATGCTCATTTTCCTTTGGTAGTTTGGTTGGTAGGATGCAGCTTTTGGTAGGCAAAAGTGGAATTGCAACCCAATTGAGCATTACAATTTGTTGCTTAAGATTGCATACTGCCAGTGCTATTTACTGTTTATAGTAACTCTAAAAATATCTATGAATGGTAACCCTGTATTCATAGCAAGCAAAGGAAATAATGACAAGAGAAATAGTGAAAGAAAGATGATAAATGTCAAACACTTGGTTTGCGCAGAGCTATCAGTTCATTGCGAACTCAAAAATTAAATCCTATTTTTTGTTTTTGTCTTATATACTCCCTTTAACTCATTGATAATTTGAAAAAGGAATTTCAGTCCGAGAGTTATCGGTTGCCATACTTATACTCTAATATTAAGTCTAACTTCCTTCTAATTTTAAGTAATTTCGTTGACCAAAAAAGTTAAACGATATATCTATTAATTACAGAGACAAAAGTAATAATTTAAACGTATCAAAAATTTTTATTGGAACAAACTCTGGGGAATGTGTTCAAAGTAACTTAAGCGTTAATGAAATAATTGAGATAAAAACCAAGATTCTTGAGTTCTACATTGAACTTTTGGACCAAATCAAAGCGAGATTTGATTTTGGAAGGGAAGATTTGCAGCTTTTAAAAATTAAATATAACACCAAGTAATATTCTTTTGGAAGAAAATGTAGAAATATTACCTTTAATTTTAAAATTTAAAATTTAGTGGACTGCGATCCCGATAAAGTGATAACTCAATGGAAGTTACTTAGGTCGAGTGATAATAATATCATATCATTTTGGAATACTGTTAGTAACATTAAAAATGGTTTGAATGCGTTTTGTGTTTAATTTAAAGACACTTCCACACAGCTCTGCGGCTGCCGAACGAAAAAACGTTTTTTATACAATAAGGGGATCCCATGGAACCATTTTAATTGTTATTTAACTTCCAGAAATTTTAAAACGTAAGATTTTACAACTCCTAACACGTCTTGTGATTCTCCTATATATGTCAAGACTTTAATTTAAACGCATGAAATGCCTGAAATTTTTGAAATGAATTGAATTGATCTCAAAGATATGTATACTCGTACGTTTTTTTACAAACGTTTTGTGTTCAATATTATTAATACTTTTAGGTTTTTTTTTTTTTTNCCTACACTATTGATTGTTGCTGTGGGTGAGAACTATATTGCGATACACATGAGCGCAATTATCGGTGTCTGTTTTAAAATTCATCCTTTTATTATTTGGGGTGTTCATGATATGCTTATTATAATTTTTCTCTTCTTGCAAGATAGCTACATTTTCAAAGTCAGGATAATGTCCCATTTCCTGACAGTGAGATGACAAGGCCGTCTTATTGTCCGACGAATTGCTCCTTAACTTAATATTAGACTTGTGAGCGGAAATCCTTGTCTTTAGTTTAGATTTTGTTGTCCCCACATAAACCATATTGCATACGTGGGACCCGTCGCCATTGCATGGTATTTTGTAGACTACGTCAGATTTCTCATTTCTGGGAATTTTGTCTTTGGTATTGCTATATATCTGCTGTAATGTGTTGTCATAAGTGAATGCTATTTGAAAGTTCTCCTTGTCATACATTTTGGAATGTTTAATCCTCTCCGATAATCCCGGAATATAGGTCGCCGATTTATAAACTTTATTATTTAACTCTTTATTTTTTTCCCCCTTATTGTTTCTTACGTAGTAGTTACGTATGAGCTTATTAATCATACCCCGAGGAAATTCGTTTCGTCCTAGGATTTCTTTAATTATGGTAATATTCTTCGTGTGATAAATTTGGTCACTTATGGAGAGAACTCTTCTTATAAAATTGCTAGCCGTATTTAGAATTGCTTTCTTCTCATGTTTGGAGTTGAAATTTATGAGCCTCCCTGATGCTGTCGGTTTTTTATACCAGTCGAATGTTATTCTATTGTTCTTTCTAATTATTAGGGTGTCCAGATAAGGCAATTGTCCATCTTTTTCTATTTCGATTGTAAATTTTATTGTTTTATTATAGTTGTTTAGAGTGTTAAGCATCTTGTCCATAGTTTCTATTTTGATAATTGCAAATACGTCATCTACATATTTAGTTAATAATCGTTGTTTATTGTCAGAGTCTTTCTCGAAATTCGTCAATAGTTCCTCCATAACTATGTCTGCTATCACGGGTGATGCTGGTGAACCCATAGGCATTCCCGACCTTTGCTCATAAATCTTGTCATTATACTTAAAATAGCGATTTTATTTTATACAAAATTTGAGTATGGTTAAAAATAGAATCTACGAGTTTTGAGTCTATGATCTCTATGGCAAAATCTACGGGTATACTCGGAAACAACGAAACAACATCAAATGACACTAAACTTTTATCGTCATAAATATACGTACTTCCAATCTTTTCTCTGAATTCCATGGCGTCCTTTATATTATATTTTGAGGATTTTGTTAGATTTTTAAGTATACGGACAACATATTTACATAAATTATAACACGGTGAGTTAATGGACGAACATATAGGTCTCAAAGGGATTCCTTCTTTATGGATTTTGGGTAATCCGTAAATTCTTGGGGGGTTTGCGGTTTTGCTAGAAAGTAAGTGCTTTTTCCGTATATCAATAATTTTGTTTTTGTACCTTCGCTCTACAATTTCGTTATTTTTGTCTTGTAGTTTATTCGTCGGGTCGCGCTTTAAAACCCGGTAGGTGGAGATGTCATTAACAATCTTTTGCATCTTCATATCATATTCAGATTTTTCCATGATAACAGTAACGTTCCCTTTGTCGGCATTGAGAATCAAAAATTGCTTGTTGGTTTTTAAGAATATCTTAGCAGAATGGAGCGTGTCGCGAATAAACCTATCTCTCATTGTATTTTTCGTCCTATTGAGATGGTCACGTATTAACATCGTTAAATTGTTTCTTTCAATTTCTTGTTTTTCCCTATCCTTAATTGTCTGTATGCAATTTTCCCCATCTGCAATAATTTTCAATAATGGAAATTCTTTCTTGGTCGTTGGCAGGGCAAATTTTGGACCTAATGACAGGAGCCACTGAACCTCCTCTGGGATTTCAGAAGTTGTAGTGTTGTAAAACCACTCTGGTACACCCCTAATATTTAGTAGTTGTTTTTGTTTGTCTCTTAGTTTTTCGTATTTGCTAGTTTGTGTTTTCTTAATATTTATCATGAGGTTATTGTTTATTGCGTCTTCACTTTCAAAAAATACATCGGAGTCACGTCTGTTGCGTTGTTGTTTAATCTGCGCCTTCAGTATATTTACCTTGTTACTTTTTTGTCGGATTAGTTCGTGTTTGATACTAATTAGTAGATTCAAGAGTTTTCTTTGAACCATTTGGACGTAGGCTGACACTGAGTTGGTGATTTTTGTTGGCATATTATTATTGCTGGTGTTGTTGCTAATTATGTAGATAATATTTTTAGTAGCGTTGTTAATAAAATTGGGAGTTAAGCCGCTCCTTCTGCACCTTTCCAGGAATTTGGTTGATTCTGCCATTCTAGAAATAAAGGAAGATAAGACATCCAATCGTTTTATTTACACTAGGCCTAGGGCTCAAAGAAACAATCAAAATTAATACTTTTATTTAAACGCATAAAATGTCTTAATTGGATGTTTCATACAAAAAAAATGTTCGATATGAATTGAATTAATATCAAAACTATATACTTATAAATATTTTTTATACGACACGTTAATTTATTTATTTAAACATCCGAATTTATTTTGTATAAACTTTAAGTATTGCATGAATGGATAACAAACTGTAGCACTGTAAACAATATTATTTGGTATTTCAATTTATACCTACTGTTAATCTGTGTAGCTAAAAACCCGTAAATTTAATAAAATCTCGTTTTAATGATAAAAAATTTTTTGGTAGTTTACAAACTGCTTTGGTAGGCTTGTTGGTACCTAAAAATATTCTCAAATGGCAATGCTGCATGCAGCAACTTTATTCAAATAAACAACGTTCAGCAACTTATAGTTTTTGCAACTTTCTATCAAACCCTGCAACACGACTTTATGCAACATTGGATGTGTCGCAACACTTTCGGCTTCACCACGATATCACTAATATGCTTCTACTTTTGTGAATTTTATTTAAACTTTTCGTTTTGTTTCGACTTCACAAAGCTTTATTCCAACATCCCACCACTATGGCTTTGTTTCACCACTTTATGTTTTAGAGAACAGTTTTGCAGCCATGTACACTATTCTGCTATTTCGTTTTATTGCGCCTGTACCCAACTGCGTTTGCGGTTCTTGCTCAGCAAAAATTTAAGTTCCGATACAGACGCTTGGACACTCGGTACTAACGGTTCTTATGTACAGTTTCAGTGTATCATTTTTCACACTGACGAAATTACCATTCTATTTCTTTTTTCAACTTCTAGTTATGTAAACCGCGCGCTTACTCATATTAACGATTTGTCGCTGTTAGCAACATCCGCATTCACATGCGCATATGCGTAGGGACACGAATTTCGATACGATACGATACCATATCGATACTTTTGGCATTCGATAGCGATATTTTCTACTCGATAGTTCTAAAACAATATTTTTTGGAATCGAGTACCAGACCTAGTATCGTATCGAATGTAATAAACTCACTGTTCAATATTATTGCATAGTCTTTTACTTTCCTACTAACTTTTGCAGCCCTGTAATGTTGTACTGAACATTGAATTGTTTTACCATTTGCAACCCTGTAATGACAACTGAGAATTGTATTTTTTGTAATAAACTCTCTTGAATTCTGAATTTTTAAAGAAAAGACACGCGGTTTTTTCACTTATCTAACCTTAATTTTATAACAACGCTCGTATTACTATTAATGTCTTCGCAACACTCACATTACAAGGATAATGTTATTAACAATTCTTCCCGATATAAATTGGGCTTTTAAGAGCAGAAATGTGTAATATAGTTAGGATTGCATTTGGTGGAATTTGAACCCGCGACTTCGGTGTTTTAAGACAACACCTCAATCTCTACGTGTTGTTACACAATATGTTAGTGTCTGACCGAGATTCTCCTCCGATTTGTAAAGTGCGCCTTAAGTTCTGAACACATTGAAAACGACGAGCTACGGGCCACAGCTTCCAATTTGTTATCTTCATTGTCTCAACGCTTTGTCGATGGCGACATGATTTTTTTGAATGCGTCGGCGACATCATGAATTTGTACGAGTTTGACATAAAGAAAGAGGAAGAACCTAATCTGTCGCTGTAAAAATAGAAATATATCTAATCTGGCCACAACCAAAGTCGTCGCGTTGCCCGGTCGGCGCCAAAATAATTATCTACATAAGAGTACGTGTTAAAATAATTTGACAGCTATGGTCCATAGCTCGTCGTTTTCATTGTGTTCGGGCTATTAATGTTGTGGCACAAAAGGGGTCCCTACAGTTTATGTCGACTTTGAACGGCGATTTTGTTTTAATGGGAAGCTGTTTTTCATTTTCCAGTTTTGAGCACTTCTAATCATTACACCACAGCGGCCTATATACGAGACCTATATTCATATAAATTGTTTGGACTTTGATATCGATATTTGGAATATCGAGTCTTTTTATTCCGATATTAATGGGTACCCGATATTTTTAAAGCGATACTTTAAATGAGTACCATTTCGATACTTTCTGTTCGATATCGTGTCCCTACATATGCGTCCAATTTACAAATTTTTTATTTGAAAATTTTTATTTGCGTTCGCACACCACTTATGACATCAGATTTGTGAGTTATTCGCTGAACCAAAACGGCCGATTTGTAAAAATTAGTATAACACTTTATTGAAGTTTTGGTCTAACGATAAAATAGTTGATTAAATACACTTTTAAAGTTAAACTACAAGGCAAGACTCCTTGCGTGGTTGCTGAACATGTCCGTCGCTGTCCGTGGTTAATGCCGACTGTCCGTTGTTTCTCTTCATATTTCCTTTCATCCTTTTCTGTAATTCGAGTAGCTGTGTTTAATAAAGTCTGTAGTTTTAGTAGTTGTGTTTAGTACGGTCTTTCGTTTATAGCGCTATTGGTCAGATGTTGCTATTGTCAGGAAGCGATCCCACATATATTTACCAGCATTTTCTTGTTTCAGCGTGTGCTTTGATAAGCGAAAAATATGGACAGATTCCTGAAAAGAACTGAAGAAGGTAAATGTCTGTAATAATGTAATAAAGCTGGATTGCCGCTGAAGATGCTAAAAATGTTTTAGCGAAACGTTGGGCCAGAAAGTGGAATAATGTAGTTTTATTCGCACTAAAAACATAAATCAGACTAGCCTGGTAACAATATTAGGTAAATGTCTGATATTGAATGAAGTAAATATTAGCTAAAAAAAGAACAGAATTTTTTAATTAGCAACGAATCCTTCTGGTTCGTATGAAGTTTTGCTTTTCTTTAAACACGTCATATCTTTTATTAAAATTTTTGCAAAATTCTTGAGAAAATGGCTATGAGAAGTTTTTTTCCTCTCCTGTAAAAATAAATAAAATGGACTTAGCAACTATTCACTCTAAACTAGTGTTAAAAATATTTTTTACAAATTTTCCAAGCGCAATACAAAGCCAAACTGTAAATTTAGGAGACTATCGAAAACTATCGATAGTTTTCGATGGTTTCTAAAGAACTATCGCACACTGTCGATAGTGCCGACTATCGATAGTTTCAGACCACTATCTCCAACGAATGAAGTCATCTCCAATTTTCCATTCCAATAAAATTTGTAAGGTTATGTTACATGTAACATCACAAGTGCCTTGATATCCCATGATTGCTTGCTGGCTGACACTATATAAAGAGTGAGAATTTATATTGGTCATGTACCGGACTTTCAGATTTTTTGATCAGTGTGGCTAAGCAATTCATCAATATTTATTCAAAATTTATATATACAATCCCTCTTTAGCAAAGAAGTGGTTTTTCAAGAAATTTTAGGAAAATGGGGGTTGTACCGCCCACTTATATGGTATATGCGTATCTCAAAAAATACTTGACCGATCTCGACCAAATTTACAAAAATACACGTTGTGCTTAGCCTCCTTAAGTACGATCTTGAATATTTTTGAAATCGGACAAAACCTACTCCCCCTAAAGTATTGCTAGCTTTGAGTTTTTTGAAATTATTGTTACGTTGGAGGGGTCCGTGGGTTTTGTGCGATTCCAAATTTTCAATATAGCGCTTAAGAAGCCTAAGCGTAATGCGTATACAAAATTTGGTTGAGGTCGATCAAGTAGTTTTTGGGATACACATATATCATATAAGTGGGCGCTGCCACCCCATTTTCCTGAAATTTCCTGAAAAACCACTTCTTCGCTAAATAGCGATTGTAAGTATAAATTTGAATAACTATTGATGAATTACTTAGCCACACTGCTCTAAAAATCTGAAGGTCCGGTACATAAACAATATAAATTCAAGGTACAATTTTTATGCGATTGAAATAAATGAGCTATACGTTTATTAAATAATAGATTTACTTTTAGACAGTACTACATAATTTGAAATTGTTGAAATTATCGATTGTCAACATTTAAAAAATTAAGAGAAATATGGGTTTTTTTTATTTCACCCGATGAAAAATCCCAACAAGCCAAGTCCGATAATAGATTATTATACACCATTTTAAAAGCCTATATATCCTCTTCTCAGATCATAATCCATCTTTGAAATCGAATCAAAAATAGTCATTCAAAAACTCATAAATCTACAAAATCGCCTATTTTTTTAGATTTTTTAAAGGTCATTTAGAGGTCGCGACCTGTCGATTAGGTCAGTAGGGTTCAGACTTTGGTATCGATACTGAGTACTCTTTCTGGCATCGAGCTCATGGTATCGATACTCTAAAAGTATCAGGGAAAAGTATCGATACTACTCAGTATCGGACTCATTAAAATACGTTTTTTGGCATACTAAAATTATTTTATTCTTCAATCATATATCTAGTTATTTCCTGAAATTAAAACAATAGACATTTAAAATATTTGATTTTTATTTCATTGCAGAACTTACTTTCACGTTAGAAGTAATTTTAACATTAAATCTACATACATACATACATACATATATATGTACATATATACTTTCACGAATTTCAAATTTTATTAAGAATTTTTGTAAACTTTGTGGGTATGCATTTTTGTAGCCTATTCAATTTTGTATAATTATGTGCAAGTTTGAATTAAAAGTCAACGGTAGTAGGCTACACTAAAGTTGAATAGGTTACCAAACTGCATATACTTGCGTATAGTTTTATGGCCTTATTCATTCGAAATAAAAAGGGTTTATAAAATGAAAAATGTATGAAAATGTCATTTTATTAAGCTCTTTAAACCTACTTTATTTTTTATGAATAATGCCATTAAACTTTAATTTATTTGGTTTATGTTATGCAACAGACTAAACGAAATTTCAGTTTATTTTAAGTGATGGATCAAATTGAATGATAGTAATCCATATAGCCAAAGAAAATTGGGTTGCCAATGGAAGAAAAAGTTTAAAAAGTGTGTTTTTTAAAAAGTTCTTGATACTACGAGTACTTTGCAAAGTATCGAGTAAAATCACCAAATAAGGTATCGAGTATTAAAGTACTCATTTTAATACCCTCAGTATCGATGCTTAAAAGTAAGCAACTCGTTTCGTCAGTTTCTCATTATCTCGTTAATTGTTCTCCGCGCCGGACGTCCAGTAAGTGTTGTTGTTGGTCCAGTAAGTGTTGTTGTTGGTCGGAATATTATTATAGTTCATCGTGTAAGTTGCTAGTGTGGAACATTTAAAAAAGTAACACTGAAGAAGTGACGTTTACTGTTTCTGTTGATTATCGTCTTCGCATTTCGCATGAAATGAAACATGAGTGTTGATGAGGAGTTCAGTGCCGTATACGGACAATATTTCCATGAAAAGGATGATGAAAACTATGAAGAGAGCGATGATGATGAAGACGAAGTATGTGTATCTCAGGGTGAAGATGTTCTCAAACCAGACGAGGAACCAGGTCCATCTTCCTCAGGATCAACACGTAAAAAGATCTCAAGGAAAACGACAACAAAGAAAAATACATAAACTACTCAGCATTATTATTTTTGGCCCATAATACGTTTTTCTAGTGTATAATCATGTCTTTATAGCTTATAATTCAATGTATTTTGTTCATTACCAATAAATTATATTTTGTCGTATTTTTACTCTTCTTTCTCTACATTTTTAGTACACTTCTAAGCAAGTCAGGATTTTCTGCTTTTCACCACGTGAAAAAGCATCTCATCTTCCATCCGAATCAAAATTGATTTTTTGACACCTAAGCCCCCTTTCCGTAGACCAGGTCACATATGGAGTACTATCTAAAATTAAATCTATTTTGAACTAAACTTAAACGTAACTAAATTTATTGCCATCGCATAAAATTGTCGAAGTCCTTAATGAGAAATATGCGCCGAAACGT
Organism: Rhagoletis zephyria; assembly: GCF_001687245.7. Lineage (NCBI taxonomy): Eukaryota > Metazoa > Arthropoda > Insecta > Diptera > Tephritidae > Rhagoletis > Rhagoletis zephyria. Next base: position 57,504 of record NW_016159703.1, read on the forward strand.
CTTCTCGCACGATTTATTAGTTAATAAATAATACATATAAAAAAAAAAACTTTTTAATATACAACGCTTTTATAAATGGACTAAAAATTAAAAAATGATAATTCTTAGTCACATAGAATTTCTTTTGATAACTTTTGATTTTGAAATTTTGGCAAAAGTCATTATAAACAATTTATGAGATTGAAAATGAAAAGTGTGGGGCGCATGTAATAGACTTGAATTGATATGAAAAGTAATATATGTATGTGCATTAGGGTGGTCCGAAAACAGCAAAGTCGGAATTGCAATGCTCTCACCCCCAGGATTGTTCTATATCGAAAAAAGTATACCCCTATTTTTTTATTTTGAAATCAAAAAATATTTAGAGGTCGCCCAAATCGCTCAAAGTTCTCCATGTATTTTTATATGGGAAAAATACAATTTTTCGTAGAAATGGTATAGAATCTGGTTCTCTTCAGGATACTTTAAACAATAATACCCAATTGTTTATTTAACCATTTTTAATACTAACGATTTTTTATTCCTCATTAGCATTAGATTTAATTGATAATAGTCAAACTACATAACATAGACCTAAAATTTCTACAGAGAAAGTACAAATTTGAGATCGATTTTAAGCGGTCGTTATTCATACATATATCCACATCAGTGGAGCACAGCGTTGGCAGAGCTCCCAACACAACCGCAATTTTTTTGTATCAGCATGTGTGTACTCAGAAAAACTGCTCGCGCATGTGATGCTTACAGCATGAAATACAAACGCAAACTGACCGGCTGCTAGCTGAGCATAAGTTCGGTAGCTGCGCACACACGACTTGTATGTGAAAGCCGAGTAGCTCCCGGAGACTCCCGTGTGCACCACTGTCCACATACATATGTACATATATTACCCTTCATATCAATTCTGGTCTATTACATGCGCCACACGCTTTTCATTTTCAATCTCATAAATTGTTTATAATGACTTTTGCTAAAATTTCAAAATCAAAAGTTATCAAAACAAATTCTATGGGACTGAGAAATATTATTTTCTGCTATTTAGTCCATTTATAAAAGCGTGGTATATTAAAAAGTTGTTTAGTCTTGTCTGTATAAAATTTTGCAACAGATATTAAAATAATTCAATGATATTAATAAATTGGTGCACACACATGCATATACATATTGTGGCGAATACTGCGGCAACACGAAGCGAACAACGAGAAATAGGCAGAATGTTCGAGGAATGACGTAGAATGTTCCACAAAGAGAAACGTCAAGTTGGATGAACACTGCGAACAGCGAGAGACAGATCTACCATATGGAGCAGGAGAATCGCTGCCAAAAGTCCAACGAGACTCTACAGGAATTCGCTTCAGAGATCGATAGGTTGGCTCACTTAGCTATTGGAGACGCATCTGGTGAACACCTTGAAAGGGTAAAGATCCAGAGGTTCATTAACGGAATGCCTGACGTGTATACCAAGCGAGAGACGTACGCGAATCCAAAGCCAACATTTGCTGAAACTGTCTCGTATACTCAGACACGTGAAACGGCGGCGCTCCTAAGTAGACCAGCCTACAAAGCCCATAGAGAAAAAGTGGAGACACCTGACGTGATGAACGAAATCTTGAATACACTCAAGTCGATGGCAGGGAAAAAGGATGGTGCTGAAAAATGCTTTAGTTGCGGTAAACCAGGCCACTTCGCACGCGAAGTAATATGGGTTCCAACAAGTCTAACAGTTCAGCAGTACGTAAACGCAGGGCTGAGGAAGACGAGCCCAACTCCGATCAGTCGTTAAACTAAAACGAGCAAGCAGCAAGGAGCGCACGCTGGCTCCCGCAATTGGATGCCCCATAATCTCCGTCTCGCGAATTGGNCTAAAATTTCAAAATCAAAAGTTATCAAAACAAATTCTATGGGACTGAGAAATATTATTTTCTGCTATTTAGTCCATTTATAAAAGCGTGGTATATTAAAAAGTTGTTTAGTCTTGTCTGTATAAAATTTTGCAACAGATATTAAAATAATTCAATGATATTAATAAATTGGTGCACACACATGCATATACATATTGTGGCGAATACTGCGGCAACACGAAGCGAACAACGAGAAATAGGCAGAATGTTCGAGGAATGACGTAGAATGTTCCACAAAGAGAAACGTCAAGTTGGATGAACACTGCGAACAGCGAGAGACAGATCTACCATATGGAGCAGGAGAATCGCTGCCAAAAGTCCAACGAGACTCTACAGGAATTCGCTTCAGAGATCGATAGGTTGGCTCACTTAGCTATTGGAGACGCATCTGGTGAACACCTTGAAAGGGTAAAGATCCAGAGGTTCATTAACGGAATGCCTGACGTGTATACCAAGCGAGAGACGTACGCGAATCCAAAGCCAACATTTGCTGAAACTGTCTCGTATACTCAGACACGTGAAACGGCGGCGCTCCTAAGTAGACCAGCCTACAAAGCCCATAGAGAAAAAGTGGAGACACCTGACGTGATGAACGAAATCTTGAATACACTCAAGTCGATGGCAGGGAAAAAGGATGGTGCTGAAAAATGCTTTAGTTGCGGTAAACCAGGCCACTTCGCACGCGAAGTAATATGGGTTCCAACAAGTCTAACAGTTCAGCAGTACGTAAACGCAGGGCTGAGGAAGACGAGCCCAACTCCGATCAGTCGTTAAACTAAAACGAGCAAGCAGCAAGGAGCGCACGCTGGCTCCCGCAATTGGATGCCCCATAATCTCCGTCTCGCGAATTGGCAGAAAAGCGAGCAACGTTACTGTTGGTGGATATGTGGACGGACATGAGCGAGTATTAACTGTGGATACGGGTGCATCACATTCCATCATTCGATCTGATTTGGTCACTAAAGAAGCAAGGTTGAGCACTGCAACTGGTGAGGACACCCAAGTTGTAGGAGAGGTAACGTGCAAAGTCGTATTAGGGAATGTGACGGTGTTACACAAGTNTAACGGAATGCCTGACGTGTATACCAAGCGAGAGACGTACGCGAATCCAAAGCCAACATTTGCTGAAACTGTCTCGTATACTCAGACACGTGAAACGGCGGCGCTCCTAAGTAGACCAGCCTACAAAGCCCATAGAGAAAAAGTGGAGACACCTGACGTGATGAACGAAATCTTGAATACACTCAAGTCGATGGCAGGGAAAAAGGATGGTGCTGAAAAATGCTTTAGTTGCGGTAAACCAGGCCACTTCGCACGCGAAGTAATATGGGTTCCAACAAGTCTAACAGTTCAGCAGTACGTAAACGCAGGGCTGAGGAAGACGAGCCCAACTCCGATCAGTCGTTAAACTAAAACGAGCAAGCAGCAAGGAGCGCACGCTGGCTCCCGCAATTGGATGCCCCATAATCTCCGTCTCGCGAATTGGCAGAAAAGCGAGCAACGTTACTGTTGGTGGATATGTGGACGGACATGAGCGAGTATTAACTGTGGATACGGGTGCATCACATTCCATCATTCGATCTGATTTGGTCACTAAAGAAGCAAGGTTGAGCACTGCAACTGGTGAGGACACCCAAGTTGTAGGAGAGGTAACGTGCAAAGTCGTATTAGGGAATGTGACGGTGTTACACAAGTTCATAGTCGCGGAGATTATGGATGAAGTCATCATTGGATTAGACTTTTTATTTGATCAAGGTATGGAGATCGACATGAATAAAAGGATCATGAAGAACAACAACATGGAAGTGCCCTTTGGGTTTGGATATGATGGCCCGTACAGCAGCAAGCGAGTGATCCTAGAGGAAAGCGAGCAGATTCCACCGAGTTCAGAAGCAGTTGTTTGGGCGAAGATTGATGGAGATTGTGGGACAAAAAAGTTGCGGGTTGTTGAACCAACAGAGAATTCTACACCGGACGTACTTATTGGTAAAACCTTGGCTAAGACGCAAAAAGATGGACGCATCCCAGTTCGAGTACTTAATGAATTCAAATTACCAATTAAGCTCCGAAGAGGGACTGTACTGGGGCAATGTCGAGAGGTAGAACCAATCTTCAACTGCGAAAAATTACCTGAAAGCGATTCCATTGGCGAGAATGACATTGGGGAAGACATAAATGCTTGGACGGAAGGGTTGGAAGAAAAATACTCCAACATATTCGACAAGGATGGCAACAAACCAGGCAGGACTAACGTTGTAAAACATCGCATTGATACTGGCGATGCAAGGCCAATCCGTCAAGCTCCTCGGAGTGTTCCACTTTCCAAACGTGAAACTGTTAGCCAAATAATAAAAGAAAGCGAGATTGGTGTGATTGGACCATCAGCGAGTCCATGGAGATCGCCGGTAGTACTTGTGGAGAAGAAATCGGAAACTAAATGATGTGACGAAAAAGGACAGCTATCCACTTCCCAGGATCGCTGATACTCTGGACTCGTTGACTGGAACACAGTGGTTCTCAACACTCCACCTTAAGAGCGGTTATTGCCAAGTGGAGGTAAGTGACGAAGACAAGAAGAAGACAGTTTTCAGCGTTGGAGATGGTTTTTGGCAATTCACGGTGATGTCCTTTGGATTATGCAACGCTCCTGCCACTTGTGAAAGGCTTATGGACCATGTGCTCAAAGGACTGCATTGGAAACATGTTTGGTGTATCTAGACGACATTATCGTATTGGGCAAAAGTTTTGAGGAACACCGGAACAATTTGGAAGAAGTTATCCAGAGGATAGCTGGCGCTGGTCTGAAGCTAAGTCCTAAAAAGTGCTCACTGTTCAAGATGGTGAAGGTGAACTACTTGGGACACAAGGTGACAACAGAGGGCGTCTGTACTGCGAAGGAAAAGATAGAAGAAGTAAAGGATTGGCCAAGACCTAGGAACCTGCACGAACGAGAAAGTTTTCTTGGGCTATGCACCTACTACCGCCGATTTGTTCCGAATTTTGCCAGCGTTCCTAATAGCCTCCACGAGCTCTCTAGGAAAAATAGAGCCTTCGAGTGGAACAAGGAGCAGGAGGAGGCTTTCCAAACTCTGAAAGAACGGCTATGTACTGCACCTATGCTAGCGTATCTCGTTCTAGGTGCAACGTTTATTTTGGATACGGATGCTAGTGGTTATGCCATAGGAGACGCACTGTCGCAGGTAATTGATGGGCAGGAGAAGGTAGTTGGCTACTATAGCCGGTCGATTGGAAAACCAGAGAGGAAATACTGCGTAACTCGGAGAGAACTACTAGCGTTGGTGGAGTGCGTCAAACATTTCCACAAGTACCTCTATGGGCAACGTTTCCGAATTCGAACGGGCAATGCAGCGCTGAAGTGGCTACTACAGTTTAAGAATCCAGAAGGACAACTAGCTCGGTGGATTGAGATACTGCAAAGTTATGACTTCGCTACTGAACACCGAAAGGGAAGTATCCACGGAAATGCTTATGCCATGTCCCGTCGACCATGTAGCCTAAAATGTAAACACTACTCAAAAGCTGAGAGCAAAGAGGACATTATAGACGTCCGTCTAACGACAATAACACCAGCGGAAGAGTGGAAGGAAGAACAGCTACGGAAGTGTCAGCAGGAAGATCCAGATCTGGAGCTTTTGATGCATGGACTGGAGGTGGACAGGAGGCCAACTAAGGAGCAAATGGCAGCGGAAAGCCCCATCGCAAAGGCGTACTGGGCACAATGGAACAGCTTAAAATTAATATCTGGCTGTTTGCATAGGGTATGGGAAAGCGAAGATGGCCAGTGCTCCCGCAACCTGATAGTAGTTCCAAGGGTAAGAATTCCGGATGTGCTCAAGGAATTCCACAATGGTCCTAGTGGAGGGCACCGGGGAATCACGAAGACCCTGAAGAAGGTTAAGCAGAGGTTCTATTGGGTTGGTTGTCGGCAGTCGGTCGCAGAGTGGATTGCTAACTGCGCGGAGTGTATTGCACCTAAAGGGCCGAAATCCAGAAGTCATGGCCAGATGAAGCAGTATAACTCAGGTACACCATTCGAGCGGATTGCCATGGATCTAGCCGGCCCGTTTCCTTTAAGCGCACAGGGAAACAAATACGTCCTTGTGGTTATGGACTACTTTAGCAAANTGGAGGTAAGTGACGAAGACAAGAAGAAGACAGTTTTCAGCGTTGGAGATGGTTTTTGGCAATTCACGGTGATGTCCTTTGGATTATGCAACGCTCCTGCCACTTGTGAAAGGCTTATGGACCATGTGCTCAAAGGACTGCATTGGAAACATGTTTGGTGTATNTACTGCAAAGTTATGACTTCGCTACTGAACACCGAAAGGGAAGTATCCACGGAAATGCTTATGCCATGTCCCGTCGACCATGTAGCCTAAAATGTAAACACTACTCAAAAGCTGAGAGCAAAGAGGACATTATAGACGTCCGTCTAACGACAATAACACCAGTGGAAGAGTGGAAGGAAGAACAGCTACGAAAGTGTCAGCAGGAAGATCCAGATCT
>NW_016159703.1:64290-69429 GCF_001687245.7 Rhagoletis zephyria
CGGTTCAACCGAACCCTTGAAGAGCATTTGCAGAAGGTCGTGGACAAGAATCAGAAAGATTGGGATGTCCGCATACCCTTGTTCCTGATGGGATACCGGTCAGCAGTGCATGAAACAACGGGTAAAACTCCTGCAAGGGTAATGTTCGGCAGTGAGCTCCGTTTGCCTAGTGACCTGAAGTTTGGAGTAACTGGCGATGCAAGGAGAATTGGGAAAGAGACGTCCAACATCCTGGAAGAGGAGCTGAGAGAGACACATACTCTTGTGAGGCAGCGAACTCAAATTATGAGTGACAAGATGAAGGCCAAGAGGGAGACTTAGTGTTGCTGTACAATCCACAACGGAAGAAAGGTTTGTCCCCAAAACTACAATGCAACTGGGAAGGTCCGTATAAGGTCGTCAAACGGCTGGATGACGTAGTGTATCGAATCCAGACCGTTGGGAGACCAAGAAACAAGATGAAGTTGGTCCACTTGGAAAGGCTTGCAGCGTCTGGAACCGCAAGTGTGTCTGATCGGGACGATCAGATTTAGGTGTAGGGCAGTGTGGCGAATACTGCGGCAACGCGAAGCGAACAACGAGAAATAGGCAGAATGTTCGAGGAATGACGTAGAATGTTCCACAAAGAGAAACGTCAAGTTGGATGAACACTGCGAACAGCTAGAGAAAGAGAATGAGCGATGAATTCAGAACATTCTAGAGTTGCCATGAGTGCGAGCGCAGGAATATAAGAGCAACGACACAGCGGAGTTGGAGAGTTACAAGTCAGCAAGCTACAAGTAAAGTGAGTTGCGAATAAGCAAGTTTAATTGTGTTAACAAGTTTTGTAAAGCNTAATTGCTTTTACGAGTATTGTAAAGTGTTTTTACTGTATTAGCGAGTATTGTAAATTGTTTGTTGTACAATAAAGTTAATTGTACTACAATTTGGTCATCGTGAGCATTTATTTAACAATCCAGCGATACGAGCCGTAAGATATTTGGGAAATCCGACAAAGTTTCAAGGATAATCGCATTAATATGTATGTACATACATACGAGAAACAATTAATTTCATTTAAAGAAAAGGGGTGTCGTCCGTTTCCGCTAAATCGTATGTGGTGTATAGGGCGACATCTACCTCTCGAACCAACGGGTTTCATATCTCGACTTAATAGGAACTTTGCAAAGTAAAGCTTTTAGAGCTGTCTGGACCCACAACATTGCAAGTTGATAAAAGCGTTGTACAAATTTGAGATCGATTTTAAGCGATCGTTATTCATATACCCACATACATATGAATGTACATACATATATTACTTTTCATATCAATTCAAGTCTATTACATGCGCCCTGTACAATCTGGCAGCCTTATTGTTATTTTGAGTACTAAAGAGAACGGACATTTACCAAGGAATCTCCCGCTATTCTCTTCACCCATCTCGGTCTTTGCTTGCAGACGCTGCTGTATATGTAATATATAATATATTCTTAAGTCAGTCAGCATCAAACTGTCAAGTAGAGTAGAATTGTCGCGCAAATAAAACTGCTGTAATTTAAAATCAAGAACCTCGTTTTACTATAGTGGAAACTACACATTTAATGGTGGCCCATGAGGGGAATATTCCCTTAAAATTTGATTAGTACAGTAAGGAAGAACAATTAACGCTACTAGGTAACATTTTGTCTCCCGCTAAGACATGCTCGAAAGTTGCATCCGCATTTTGTCCGCAATCTTATCGCCGTGCATTGTGCCCCCGCCCCTCAGCAAGTCTCTTTGCATCCAATTTGTGCAAATTGGCGGTTCGACTAATTCCTGCTCTCAGCACTGTGCTCCATCGGCGCTACCTGCCGCTCAGCATTCTTGAAGGTCAACTCAAGGTTCTCGCGCTGTCGCTTCACATATACAAGCCCAGGCCTCAGTTCACCAGAGACAGCGATTATCAACTACACCACGCAAGAGTGAAATAGGTGTATGTGTGCATTTAATTTGAGTGTTAATTTTCGAATATCGCTGAGTGTCACTCAAAATAAGATGAGTGAGTCCATTGAAGCACTAATTAAGCTACAGCTGAATCGATTCGCAGCACTTGAAAAGATTCTGGCAAATTTTAAGAAAGATTCAACTGCACGTAAGACAAAACCATATTTTCAACAACGGCTGTCGCGGATCGATGATCTTAACAGTGAGTTTTGTACCACTCACAAATTGATTGTTTGTTCCGATATCGCCGAAGACGATGGATATTTCCGTGAGGATGTAGCATCTCAATTTGAAGAGATGCATCTCGATTTGTTTTGTTTGCTGACTCAACGCCAGGAAGAGATGTATCCCCGTACAATTCCGCCGGATGAACCACTGCCGTCGAATCTTCAAAATCGAAATACATCCTCTATTAAGCTGCCACGATTGCCAGTTCCCTCGTTCTCTGGAAGATTCACTGAATGGCCCAGCTTCCATGACTCTTTCAATCGACTCATTCACCAAAATATTGAGTTGAACTCAATACAAAAATTTCACTATTTAAAACAAGCACTTCCAGCCGACCGAGATGTCGATATACACCAAATGCTTTTAACTGAGGTAAATTATGATACTGCTTGGGACTTGTTGCTCAAGCGTTACAACAATCCGCGAATCCTGTTTTCGCAGCATATGAACACGCTTTATAATTTACCCCAGTTATATAAAGAGAAATCTGATAACATCAAATCAATGCTGAACGTGGCAAATGTCTGCGTAAATGAATTTAAACGCCTAAAAATTCCAATCGGCGGATGTGACCACTGGGTTGCTCATTATCTTGCGACCAAGCTGCCAACCGACACGCATACCGCATGGGAGCGACATCTTGGAAGTAAAACCGATATACCAACATTCGGTGAGCTGGAAGCGTTTTTAAACACTCGTATTTTCACAATCGATGCAATCGAAAATCGCAGCATGACCTTTACTGCTTCATCTGCAGTTAAATCTCCAAAGGATACAAAACATCAAACCCCTTTCAATTATAACAACTCAAAACCCATTCAGAGATCGATTGTTAATGTTAAAAGTTTTCACGCTGCTCCAAACGTCAACACCGCTCAAGTTGAATCTTGCGCTTTATGCGGTCAAGCACATATTATACGCCGCTGTCCAACCTTTCTCTCAAAAGATTGCTATGAGAGGAAGGCAATCGTTGATAAGGCAAAGCTGTGTCTTAATTGCTTAAGTAAGGCTCATGCACTTTCTAAGTGCACTAGCATCAAAAATTGCCTCCAGTGTGGCCAACGTCACCACACTTTACTGCATTTTCCGTTCGCTACAAAGACTACTCCTGCAAATAACGCTCTTACGCCATCAACTCAACGCGTTTTATCCAATTTCAGCAACGTTTCAGCACCTCCACAAGAACAATCAGTTCCAATTTCTTCAAACACACCTCTTTCGACAGCAGTTTTAGAGGCAAGGCGCTTCACTCGCGCTCATTCTACGCTAGCGGCAAATTCAACACAATTGGGTGTCGATAGGATCCCCGTACAGGGGCCGAGACACATACTTCTTGCCACGGCGTCAGTAGTGCTGTGCAACGAAATCACGAATCGATCGGCGATAGTACACGCTTTGATCGATCAAGGATCCGAAGGAACGCTTATTACAGAAAATGCTGTTCAGCAATTAGGCCTGCAGCGTCATCCCACCGCTGCAGATATATGCGGAGTAGGCCCAAACCTATTTAGCCAATCACGATCATTGGTTAGCTGCACTCTTCGTTCATGCCACGATGAACACTTCGCCGCTCATATTGAGTCTGCTTATGTTCTGAAGCAACTCACAGCACCCCTGCCCAGCCAGGAAATTGTGCCACAAGATATGGCACATCTACGAGGACTCGCTCTCGCCGATCCCAAATACTACCAGCCGAAAAGAATTGACCTCATTATCGGCGCAGACATGATCGCCCAAATATTGGAGCCGGAAACCCGCATTGGCCATGTTAACCAACCTATTGCCCAAAACACTCATTTGGGATGGATTCTGTCGGGACGAATAAATTCTGACACGCCTTCTACTGTCACTATTCGCTGCCACCACAGCAACCTTGAGCTTGAAGGGCTTGTGCGAAAATTCTTTGAGAACGAGCATGTGCCCACTTCTGTACCAATGTCCGCTCAAGACCAGTGGTGCGAAGATTTTTTCCGTAGCACTTATACTCGACAAGCAAATGGTAAATATCTGGTTCGTTTGCCTCTGTAGTCATTATATGATCCTAACCAAACTATAGGCAAGTCGAAACAAATTGCACTGACCAGATTTCATCAGCTAGAACGTCGATGGAATTGAGGACTACTTTCACCTGAACCAAATTCGCCCAGCTATGACAATGTAGGAACAGCACTGCTCAACAACCAAATGTAACCAGCTAACCGTAACATCCTGTGTACTGCCGCATCACGCTGTGGTGAAAGAAACGAGTGTCACTACCAAATTACGAATTGTCTACGATGCGTCCTCGAAAACGCCAAATGGACGTTCATTGAATGATTTACTATGCACTGGCCCACCATTACAAAACGACCTTTCGGCTGTCATCCTGAAGTGGCGATTGCATAGATACGTCTTCTTGGCCGATATACAAAAAATGTATCGATGTATCGACATGAACCTAGAGGATTCAAATTATCAACGCATATTGTGGCGCAACAAAGATGGACATGTTTGCGAATACTGCCTCACGACGGTGACCTTTGGAACAGCGTCCGCGCCGTACACTGCAATTAGAGTTCTTCATCAGCTCGCGCACGATGAAAAACACCGATTCCCCCTCGCTGAGAATATTTTGCTTCACGAGATGTACGTTGACGATGTACTAAGCGGAAGTGATTCAATTGCTAATGCAACACTGTTGCGTGATCAACTGATAGCGGCGTTAAAGTCAGCTGGCATGGAACTCAGAAAATGGTCCAGTAACACTCCTGAACTTTTGCACTCTATTCCTTACGAGCATCAATCGTATGATCCAGCACAACAACTCAACACTAACGAGACGATCAAAACGCTTGGCCTGCATTGGCAGCCGAATCTCGACTCTTTCACTTTCTCAGTCAAATTTGCTATCAACTCCAGCGCAACAAAAAGATCGGTTCTGTCAACCATTGCCCGTTTGTTCGATCCCCT
>NW_016159703.1:73660-79027 GCF_001687245.7 Rhagoletis zephyria
CAAATGGACGTTCATTGAATGATTTACTATGCACTGGCCCACCATTACAAAACGACCTTTCGGCTGTCATCCTGAAGTGGCGACTGCATAGATACGTCTTCTTGGCCGATATACAAAAAATGTATCGATGTATCGACATGAACCTAGAGGATTCAAATTATCAACGCATATTGTGGCGCAACAAAGATGGACATGTTTGCGAATACTGTCTCACGACGGTGACCTTTGGAACAGCGTCCGCGCCGTACACTGCAATTAGAGTTCTTCATCAGCTCGCGCACGATGAAAAACACCGATTCCCCCTCGCTGAGAATATTTTGCTTCACGAGATGTACGTTGACGATGTACTAAGCGGAAGTGATTCAATTGCTAATGCAAGACTGTTGCGTGATCAACTGATAGCGGCGTTAAAGTCAGCTGGCATGGAACTCAGAAAATGGTCCAGTAACACTCCTGAACTTTTGCACTCTATTCCATACGAGCATCAATCGTATGATCCAGCACAACAACTCAACACTAACGAGACGATCAAAACGCTTGGCCTGCATTGGCAGCCGAATCTCGACTCTTTCACTTTCTCAGTCAAATTTGCTATCAACTGCAGCGCAACAAAAAGATCGGTTCTGTCAACCATTGCCCGTTTGTTCGATCCCCTCGGATTTCTTACCCCGATTACTCTAGCAGCGAAGGTAATCCTAAAGGAGATTTGGGCAACGAAAATTAAACGTGATGATGATCATTATGTAGCTTTAGGTTGGAATGTAGAATTGCCTCCGACTATCAATGCAAACTGGCAAAGGTTTGTTACTGAATTGCCACAGGTAAAGGCGATCTCTGTTCCACGCTGGTTACATTACTCGCCGCAACAACAACTTCAGTCGGTAGAACTACATGCATTCTGTGATGGCTCCTTCTCGGCATACATATGCTGCAGCGTTATATTTACGCTTGCGCTACAGCAAGAAGGACATTTACACATACCTAGTCGCCGCTAAAAGCAGGGTCACGCCTATCGGCTCACTTATAATCCCTCGAGTGGAGTTATGCGGCGCTGTGCTGGCATTGGGTCTCTCCAATTGGGTTCAGAATACCCCCAAGCCAGTGTATGGAAAACTGCTAGTCTACTTCTGGTCAGACGCAACAATTGTCCTTTATTGCATTCACGGTGATCTCAACAGATGGAAACTATGTGTAGCAAATGGTATAAGCAAAATATTGTCGCACAGTACACCTAGTCAATGGGGGCATGTTGGCACTAATGAAAACCCTGCAGATTGCGCAACGCGCGGTTTATCACCAACACAGTTGAAAGATTTGGAACTCTGGTGGAATGGACCACGGTGGCTAACGCAGCCCAAGTCAACTTGGCCAACTTGCTCAATTANTGGAATGGACCACGGTGGCTAACGCAGCCCAAGTCAACTTGGCCAACTTGCTCCATTAATACGTTAGATGTCGGGGATACAACACTGGAAGAAAAACCGGCTAAAGTTCATGTTCATGCAGTTGTTGCAATCTCATCGTTTGTACAACGTTTTTCTTCACTTGAGAAACTTCAACGCATCACCGCTTGGATGTTACGATTTTATTATAATCTTCAGCGTAAAATTAACCACAAGGGACCAAAAAGTGGCCCACTGACTCCAAGTGAGTTACAACAAAGTTTGTTTTGTATCGTTCGACTGGTGCAACAAGAAGCTTTTCGAACAGAAATACATTTGATCGAAACCAAACAAGTTGTGCCAAATAGCAGCAAACTCGTCAGCTTAACGCCGTTTCTCAGAGAAAGAAACGTCTTCGTGTACGCGGTCGGCTTAAGCATTCTCTCCTCCCTTACGATCAACGACACCCAATGATATTGCCGAGTAACCACCATGTAACGAAGTTAATTATTGACAACGCTAATTTCAATACCCTACACGGTGGTATCCAATTAACACTTTGTACCATCCGAAACAATTTTGGATCATACATGCGCGCAACACGGTGCGCAACCATCTTAAAAATTGCATCAAGTGCTTTCTTAATAACCCACAGGCCACTACACTATTAATGGGAGATTTACCCACGCAACGCGTTAACCCTCCTCAACGCGCTTTCTACGCAACAGGTGTTGATTACACGGCGGCCATCGAGTTGAAATCGTCAAAACATCGCGGTCATACGGTTTACAAGGATTATATACCAAGACGGTGCATATAGATGCAGTTACTGGCATGACAACGGAGCATTTTTTATGGGCGTTACAGCGTTTCATTGCCCGCCGTGGAATATGTCAGGACTTGTATAGCGACTGCGGCACCAATTTTGTTGGAGCTGATAAAATTTTGAAAATTAATCAAAGGTGATTTGTCGAAGAAGTTGAGCGTGATATTGTACCTCAATTAGCCGTACAAAACATAAATTGGCATCTCAGCCCCCCGTACTCTCCAAATTTTGGCGGGCTGTGGGAGGCTAATGTAAAATCCATCAAATATCATCTAAAACGCATTATCGGCGGAACAAGACTAACCTACGAGCAGCTGTCCACAACTCTGGCAAGAATCGAAGCCTGCCTTAATTCAAGGCCCTTGTGCCCGCTGACATCCGACCCCGATGACCTCTTTGTGTTAACTCCGGGGCACTTCTTGGCCGGGGACGCCTTACTTTAACCACCTGAAACCCCTCCTGATAGCAAATCCCTTACAGCGCAGTATTTTGATATGCAGCGATTGGTGTAACAATTTTGGACCAGATGGTCAGCAGACTGGCTCTCTCATTTGCAAGCACGACCAAAATGGAGGCAGGAGGAGCCAAATCTCTGTGTAAACGAGCTGGTTTTGGTGAAAGATGATAAACTACCCCCCACTCAATGGTTGGTCCAGGATCAGACCAACTTGTACGAGTAGTTACTGTTCGTACCCAACACGGCCTTTATAAGCGTTCGGTAACGAAAATTTGTCGATTGCCAATACCATCTACCAGCGAAGCGAGGGATACTACNCTTTGGTGAAAGATGATAAACTACCCCCCCACTCAATGGCTGCTGGGACGTGTGACCGAAGTACATCCAGGATCAGACCAACTTGTACGAATAGTTACTGTTCGTACCCAACACGGCCTTTATAAGCGTTCGATATCGAAAATTTGTCGATTGCCAATACCATCTACCAGCGAATCGAGGGATACTACTTTGCTTAACTAACACTCTTGCACACAATTAACCTTTTATCTCTTACTTTATTATAGGTGAAACCCACAACCTACATCAAACCAGATCAGAAACGATGTCATAGCAAATCAGAGGCGCTTCGGTTCGTAATGCTGAGCTCAGCATTGGGGGCGGCATGTACAATCTGGCAGCCTTATTGTTATTTTGAGTACTAAAGGGAACGGACATTTTCCAAGGAATCTCCCGCTATTCTCTTCACCAATCTCTGGCTTTGCTTGCAGCCGCTGCTGTATATGTAATATATAATATATTCTTAAGTCAGTCAGCATCAAAATGTTAAGTAGAGTAGAATTGTCACGCAAATAAAACTGCTGTAATTTAAAATCAAGAACTTCGTTTTACTATAGTGGAAACTGCACACGTCCATATATGTAATATTTCGCGAATGCGAATGCAAATTTTCGGAATGCGAATCCGAATGTTAAGTCATCGTTTTTATTACTTAACAATTTTGTAAATTAATAGAACATTGAACGAGTGCTTAACCTATACCGTGTTTTAATCTTGTAGTCAAAGTTAAAAATGGGCACATTATATTTAAAAAAAAAAGCAATTTTGCTGTCTTTTCTCCCATGAGGCGATTTATTAGAAGCTCGTATATAAGGCCGGCTTCACTAAAAAATTGCTTACTTGGAACGGCGGGTGGAGCGCTCAAATTTTTGCGACCCAGATCTGTCAATTTGTCGTATTTTTGTTTAGCTTTCCACCAATCGAGAGGATTTTCACCGAGATGAGCCCGTTTTTCTTTAAGACAGGCCTTCAATTGAGCTTTTATTTCACATTTTTTAATGTCTGCAGATTTTACATCCGAGCCTTTGCTTTCGCTGGAGGAATCTAAAATTATTTCTAGGTTGCTTATACGACTTTTAGCAGTACTTGTTTTAAAGGCCTGAAGTACTTGCCCGCACCCTGGTTAGACAGACTTAGAGCCATTTCAACAACATTAGTGTGGACACTCTGCCCATGTACACATTCGTATTCGCAAAACATTCGTATCATTTGATGCGAATGCGAATGTCGAATGCGAATGTGTAAAATGATCCGAATCATTCGCATAACGAATGCGAATGCAAATATTCGCAACATCCCTCGTACGTATTGTGTACGTGAGTGCCGTTTTTGTGTATGTGTTGTGTATATGTTTATTTATAAACGTATGTGTTCCTTTTCTTTCCCTGCAGCAATAAGGCGGCCAATTTTCCGTTAAGGACTAGTCCTTCACTGGTTAAAATTTGATTGGTCAGAATTGGACATTTGCTTGCATCGAAAATGTCAGCCTTCGACCAGTCCCCAAGGGACCGGCTAGAGATAGACGAAAAGTACAGTTTGGCAGTGGACAGGGTGGTGTTGTCTTGCAATTTAATAAAAAAATTTAAAGAACACCTCCCTATAAATGTCCCAATCGCTTGGTATGGCCTTGATGCAAAGTGAACATTTGAACACACATTTACATGCGGGGCTGTAGCTCAGTGCGCAGAGATGCTTGCCACTATTTGTTAGCTTTCAGGAGGGTCCGGGTTCAAATGCCGTCAGAAGCAACATGGTTATAAAATGATCAAATTTTTTTTTTTGTGTTTCCGAATTATGAAAAAGCATCTGCGAAGTGCAGAACGCAATCTTACTCCAACGAAAAAAATCTCCAAAATTGGACTAGTCCAGGACTATCTTACGGTCAGTGATGATTGGACCGGTCCTCTCCCCTGACCATTGGCAGGGGAATTATGAGGGACTAGTGCTGGTAACAATAGGGACTATCTGAGGGCTAGCCTAGGGTGAGTCTGAATTGCTGCAGGGTTTGTACGGTTTTATTGATATATCTGTACTGTAATGTTTTCGGACGGTACTAGCTCTTACTGCCAATATAGGAGTATTACATACATGCATGCGCCCCACGCTTTTCATTTTCAATCTCATAAATTGTTTATAATGACTTGTGTTGAAACTCCTTCTAAACAACACTACCTTCAACACGCCTGCCATGTAACACTACCTTTAATACGCCTACCATGTAACACTACCTTTAACACCCACACTGCCGTCAACGAATGACAGGTTATAAGACAGAGAGCGAAAAGTGAAAAATTGATTCATCCCCCAGCAGCGNTTACCCCACACTGCCGTCAACGAATGACAGGTTATAAGACAGAGAGCGAAAA
>NW_016159704.1:0-30737 GCF_001687245.7 Rhagoletis zephyria
ATGAGCTTATGAGAACAACAGGTATTAACCTATACACATGTAGAACACGGAGTGCATCAGATATAGTTTCAGTGGTAGGCATAGATCCAAATGTATCTAAAAAAATAAAAATAGGACGGCATATAGACCAACAGCTGCCTACTAAATATACTCCAGAGGATGCTTTGGCCCTTTACATTGATGGTGATAACACCAACAACTCATAAGCTTTTTCAAGCTAGTACAAAAGCGCAAAAAGCCAATATCTTTCCTACATATGTTTTGCGATACGCCAAGAGGACGTGTTATCCGGTTTCTAGTAGAATGGAAGAATGTTGTGCAGAAGTTCCGTTGTAAGAAATGCTGGACCACATATATACATACTAGCTTTTATGCGCGGTTTTCACCTCAAATCTGTAAAATAATTTNTTTGTCTATGGAAACTTTTATTTCATGCATAATTACTTTACACTAGTCACAAGGACAAGTCCCACCAGTCATAAATGTAAAAAGTTTTTTAATACATATTTCTATGAAGATTATATAAGCCTAATTTTTATTGAAAACGAAAGCTCGTAGTTCATATTTTCCAACACCAACACATCTTTCGTAAAAATTAAGTGTTTTGGCTAAAATTCATCTATAAGTGTACAAAGGTAAAAGAGAGTTATTTTCAGTGTCCTACCAGTCACATTCATTCAAATGACAGTTACATAAAAATAAGAAAGCGTTTGGTATTTTTTGTGAAAGCAATTTTATACATCTATACATAGTATAAAGGAAAGTAGAGATTCTTTGTACGCGGTAATCTCGAAAACTACTGAACGGACTTTGACGAAATGAAATGAAAGCGATTGGTCTCTAAGAAATCACGAATGTCTTATATTTTGAATAGGATTGCCATCTGTTAAGAAAATTACTATATTCAATCCTAATAAGCCTAGGCATCAGTTTTGCACCGTCACTGTCAAATGAACAGATCTAGCCTCGGTATGTGTAATAAAGTATTTTTTTCTGAGTAGGGTTTCCACCTGTTTAAAAACTATTAAATCCTCACCGTTCGTTGGATAAAGAAATGAGATACCAATAGGGATGCAAACGATGCATCGATATTTTTAAAACATCGATAATATAGGTTCAAAATTCGATGTTTACCATCGATGTTTACAATTTCCTAAAGTCGCTAAATTGACGATACATCGATGCCAGTTTCAGCGAACTTAGCACAGTGCGTAGGCAACTGGCTGAGTCAGTGGGATCGTCGGTTCGGATCCTACTGAAAAGAAGTCTGATGAGGAAATGCGGTGATTTCCGAAATAGCTATCACTTCTAGCTTTTTTCAAATTATTGTTGCTTTTCCACAATAAGTTTTTCATTAAAAACGGCCTCAAGCTCAATTAAAATTCTTGAATATAATCGTTATAAAGCCATAAAATAAGAAAAACAAATACAAATTTACGAAAAACAGGTTGATAGAAAATGTGCTAAGTCCACATTAAAAGAGCAAAATCATAAAGAGAAAAAACGAATTAAGGAAGGAAACTGCATTTACAGATTAGGAAAACATTTACGAACAAAAAGTTGGACGGTTTTTTGTCCCTCATGAAAAATTAAAAAAAGGATTAAGCACGTTTGCGCACTAAGCCGACGATATGCAGTTTCAAGTAGTCAATTTGTACGGTAGCTACCACGATTCCTTTTCCAATAACCCATAAGTATGGAACTGATTTTATATACATATTAAGTTCCAGTACTCTGCGAAAAACACCTCCAGAGATATGCAGTATAAAATAACCAATAACCTACTTTTTTTCTCCATCATGATAGCGTTGATTTCTTACATCTCCATAGTTTCAGTACTCCATTGTAAACACTTCCAGAGGCATTTACTTATTTCCACCAAAATTCTTAAAAAATAAAGAAGATTTTAACCGCTTTACGAATCGGAAATTTGTATGAAAATGCCACTTCATAAAGCTGTTTAAACCTATTTTATTTTTTATAAATTAGGCTATTAGTCTACAGAAATTATTAATTCTAGCATGCCATTAATTATAAATTTAGAACAAGGTTATTATTAAGACTACATCACTTACACCGGCACAAAAAAAGTGGTGTGTGCTTTTAACCCGACATGTTTTTCCACCAGCTGAATTCGAATTTAAGGTCCGCTTAACTTGTAAACCCTCAAAATTCCGAGTAAATGCCATTCCGGAAAAATTATTACTGGTTTGTACTAGATAGTGGTAAAAAACGCAAGTAATGCATTATAAACGATCACGATCAATATCAGCGATACTGATTTTATCCAAATTTTGATACCTTTGCGGCCCGGGTTATTAGCCACTTCAGGGGTAACACCCGCAAATTTCGGATTTTAAAAAAGAAGGGTCATTCTAATGTGCATACATCTGTATTATTTGTAGCTGGAGTATATGTGACCTACTTTTGGGCTTAACACACACTCCCCGTCCGATGTCTGTCGTATATGCTTCTCCCATTACAACGCTTGGAGAGTTTCGTTTGTATATGTATGTATTTGTACATACATATACATGCATACCTTCATACATATATTTTTGTGTACATACGCGACTAGCAAAGCCATTTTTCCAAAATAACTTAATTTTCGATACATATTCTAAATGAAAAAAAAAAAATGTGAATCTGCGAAACAGCAACAGAAACTACATTTAGAACTTAAACATTAGCTCTGTTCCATTCGAGCCCGCGGAATATTTGGATTGTAAATGTCTTCGTGCTCGTGGCCAAAACAGCCCGGAGTCCAGGCTCTTTGTCCAGGCACAAACGGACAAAGTTTCAAACCCCAAATGAACTGTTTGTATTTGAATTTGCATGTCTGTTTTTGGAAAATGAGGATAGCGTTTTATTTATAATTGATATATTTTCAGTCTTCATTCAATATGCATATGTATGGAGCCCTAACCGGCAAAAAAACGTAAGCGACATATTTAAAAATGCAATTTTGCATTAAAAAGAAAATTTTGAAAAAAATTTCGCTTACGTTTTTTGGCGGTTGGGGCTCGATAAGTAAATAAACCCAAATTAAATGAACCGCAATTGGTTTCCCAATTAAATAAACTTCATAAGGTGGTCTTGCACTTGAAGTAACAATTAAAAACACTTGAATCAGGTGATTTCTCGACTCCTGACACGAAATGTGGTTTGTGCGTTTCTCACGCTCTGGGATCATTCGGCATATTTTGATACATTCTTGACACTTATGAGAGTAGTATTTTATCTCTCTAATTACCGTTCCAAGCGTGTGGAACAAAGATATTGTAGTACGAGTACAACAATAGTTTAGACGCTGCTCACAAGTAATATAGTTTCTGCGCCACAAACATACATATGTATGTAAATTAGGTTGGTCCACAATAAAAAAGTCCGAATTTTAATGCTTTCACCCTCTCACCCAACTTCTCGTAGATATAATATGAAATTCTTCACAATAAATATTTTTTGATCGAAAAAATCTGTTTGTCTTCAGGAGATTTATAATAACAATACAAAATTGTTTTTTTTACCATTTTTTAATTCTAAAGATTTTTTATTTTTCCTCCCATTGCCTTTCCTGGAAGTTTTGGCGGACACATAAACAAAAGTTACTATGAAAAAATTACTAAATAATTGGGCATTATAATTGAAGAGAAGCAGAGTTTTACGATCGAAAATTATTGATTTTCAAGAACTCTGTACCATTTCAACGAAAAGTGTTCGTTTTTTTTTCATATAAAATACATGGAAAATTTTGAGCGCTTTGAGCGACCTCTAAATATTTTTTAATTTCAAAATCAAAAAATGGGGGTATATTTTTTCGATATAGAATAATCCCAGCGGGCAAGAGCATAAAAATTCCGACTTTACTTTTTCACATGCATTTTTGGACTACGCTAATGTACATACATATCTGATAATGCGTGTGACTATGTGTTGATATCTGTATGAATGCATTTAGCGTTTGTAAGATAGATGGCAGCGCGCCTCCGTTGCAGCCTGAAACTAAAAATATAATTTGTAAAGAAAAGCATTCTGAAAAAAAAAAATAATGCTGAGAATCAGAAACAGCCGCCTTACACACGTTCTTTCTAAGGGCCCCGTCGTTTTACGCGTCGATCGCTTGCCAACACTGATCGGCGTAGTCTCCACTAGAAGTCTTCGCAAATGTGTAAACCACTAACTTTTTGTTTCTGCTTTTGATATTTTAAATCTATTGTTTGTTATTATCATGATTGTTTTGCTGTTGTTGGAACAGTTTGTTGCTTACAAGGGAATGTAAGCATATTAATAAATTGATACATAAGTATGTATGTACATTGATATGTATGTAGTATGTATGTATATGTAAATATAAGAAAATACTTACAAATAAGTATTTATTTCTGTTTTTTGGAGCTCTATGAAAATTAGGTCAAAATTTATTTGACTCTAACGCATGCAACAAGTGATTGCCGCTTACAGTGTTTTTCTCTGTCAGCGGCAGAGTGTAAAAGCTCAAACAGTCAACGACGTAACGTAGACGTAGGTTGACGCAGACACGATCTACCTTATGGGATTCGCGTGTTAGCGAAAACTCACCACCGCATGGCGGTGACGTTGCCGTTGCTTCTCTCTCTCTCTATCAATTTGATATGCTGTTACGTACGCCAACCTACGTTTACGCTACGTCGTTGACTAACTGCGCTTTAAAGCTACCATTTCGACTCCCCAATTGTTCCTAGCCAGTGACTTAGCTAGGCTATCGATCGCAAGGGGTTAATAATGATATAATGATTTGCAACGGCAAGCTATTGAAGAGAAAAAATATTAGACAAATATTCTAGAAAGGACAGAAAAATTATATGATAGAAGAGCTGATTTGTGCGACCATGTCATCACCAAAGCAATAGTAAAATGCATGATAAAAGTGGAGCGTTAATTCAGAATTTGGATTAAACATAAATATTTCAAGAAGCTTGATGAACATTTTGGATTACTTAGGGACTTCGTATCAACAAAAAAACTGTTCTTACAAAAAGAACGTACTCGGAAAAAAATCCTAAATCTACTACTATTTAGAGGACCGAATAGAAACAAAATACCTAAATATTATTCTTGCACGAACAACTTGGATTTTAGGCGACAGCTTTGAATATATTTCCAACTATAGCAGTTGCATTCTGCGAGAGATCATTTAAAAAATTTAAATTGATCAAGGCTATCATGAGATCTACCATGATTTCATATAAAATNTCCTAAATCTACTACTATTTAGAGGACCGAATAGAAACAAAATACATAAATTTTATTCTTGCACGAACAACTTGGATTTTAGGCGACAGCTTTGAAGATATTTCCAACTATAGCAGTTGCATTCTGCGAGAGATCATTTAAAAAATTTAAATTGATCAAGGCTATCATGAGATCTACCATGATTTCATATAAAATAACATGTATTGCAATTTCTTCAAATGAAAGTTGAGCCACTCCAAAACTGAATTGCAACTGATAAAATATAAACAGATTTTAGTATGAAAAGGAAAATATTAATTTTGTTCGATTTTTATGAAATAAGTTGAAAGAATGCCAATCTTAAGAAACAACAAAGGCCACCTTACGCCCCTCAAGCTATTAAGCCTGGGGCGGCGGTCCCCTTCGTCCAAACTGAACCCAAGGCTCCGCCACTGTTTATAGCATTTCTAAAGTAAAGCAAAGTGAATAATAATGGATGTATGTATGTATGTACACGTCAAGCTCTAAAATTTACGCATGCACATTAGTGTGCCTCACGAAAAGAAGTTCTTTCTTTCTTTTAAATTATCTTAATGATCGGCGAATGTAAAATTAATAGACCTGAACCTTTCGACGCATGTACACTTCATCAGTTTTCGTGAAAACGAGAACTTCCATTACGAAATTTCATCAAATTTAAATCAAAATTTATTTATTTATATTGAAAATGTTAGCAAAGTTTTTGAAACAACTTCAATGCAAATGTCTTAAATGTACATACATATGTACATATTTTTATATTACCTAGTATCGCCCAGTTGTCGAAATTTTTGACGTTTCGAAATTTTTTCATACACTTTTGAATTTTTCTTGTCACCAATATTGACTCCTGCAAATGACGATTTTGAAGTTTACCAGCAAATTTATACCGAATTTACAAGAAAAGTCAAAACCAAATATCTTCAGAAGCCTTCAAAATTAGACTGAAAAATAAAGTTCGATTTTCATTTAAAAAATATGTATATGTATTTGTATGTATACATAGATGAGATTCCCAACAGTTCCTCATTGAAGTGACTGGCCGTCTCTACAGGATAAAATTTATTGCAGTCCAACTGTCATCTTGGTTGCTAGATATAAGTTATATCAGTGGCAATATATATAAGACATAAACTTTATCCTGTGGAGACGGCATATACCACTTAAGACTGTAAATACGCTTTTCGATCGAATAGTCTGAGAGGCTCAACAAAATACAATATGTCCTTCTATAAGGGCGGTTTTAGAAGGGTTTTTTCAAGATTGGGTCAACGGCCAATATTTTGGCATCACACGATTCGGCTACCTAGTTACACAAAGTTTTATGTTACCAATAGGATTTTTTAGGATACCTCTCAGTCCCTGATCCACGTATCGAAAAAAAACACACTGATCCTTCTAAAAACATTTGCATAAAATAAAAATCATTCAATGCGATTAGAAATCTGGAAGCAAATGGTTCGCAATTGAATAATTCTTGCCATTTTACATATATGTATATATGTAGATACAGGTGTATCAAATTCCATTACCTAATCTAAAGTGGTTCCAGAGATAAGCACTCCAGAAATTGCCAAGTTTCAGTTCGACTGCGTAATTGAGTTTAGATATACATATATCCTTTTCACATTTTAATTTGTATATCAAATGCCACGCCCCCTATGCAACGGGGTTAACAATTCTGCATTAGAAGAAGTTATATACTTTAAATCCGGGTACATTTCATTGAAAGGTATCCTCCAAAAAAATGGGTTAAATATTTTCTTATGGCGTATTTATATGGACGAATCCAGCGTAAAGTCTAACGCGTAAAAAAAATTCTAAAAAGTCCTATATATAACTTATTTATAGGTCAATTTGGCTGTTTTTTATAATATATACTGGTTATGTAAGCATATACTGGTTACTGCTAAGAAATAAAGTAATAATGTAAAGTAATAAGTAATAATAATGGTTACTGGTAAGATATAAAGTAATTGTTCACCGAATAATATTAGATTATGATCGCGGCAACCGTATATTTGTAAGAATATAAATCACGATAATTGTAATTGCAATCCAATTAAGTTCTATGAACGATTACTGTACTTGGAATGCTGTATTTTAGGATTACCATAACGGCCGCTGTGGTGTAGGGGTTACCAGTGTGCGGTACCTTTCCACAGGGCATTGGTTCGAGCCCGTTTCAACCCAACATAAAAAATCAAGAAAGTTTTTTTCTAATAGCGGCCCCCCTCGGTAGGCAATGGCAAACCTCTGAGTGTATTTCGGAAATGAAAAGAAAACTCCTCATAAAAATAAAACCGCCGTTTGGAGTCCCTCTGCCCTTTCTGTGACAACATTAAGGCGCATGGTACAAATCGGAGCAGAAGCTCGGCCATACACTAACATATGTGTAAGCGCCAATCTATTACACAGTGAAACGAGATGCTATGTATTTGATGAAACCAAAAGTAAATTAAAGCTTACAGCTCTCATAACAAAATCACAAAAGGATTCTTAGGCTATAGATCTGGTTTATTTTGTATGCATATTTAAATTTGGTGGCCCTGTATACAGGAAAAATTTTGTAAAATTCGACCAAATTATGAAATTCTTCTGGAAAGTTATGGTAAATTACTGTTTTTTGGTCGAGGAATTAATTTTTGATGTTTATTTTTTAACTTATAACTTACGTTAGGTGGCGCTGTGGTAAAATTTTGCTACTTTCTTAATAAAAAATAATATTTTCTATAACAAAATGGGTTTTTATTTATCTTAAAAAAATATGGAATGAAAGTACTGGCATTCCAAAATATTGCTCATACATACCATTATTTTATACTGTTACTTATACCAGTTAGGCTGCTTGCTATGTTTAATTTTTCACAAATATAAAAATAATGTCCCAAATTTTCCAAACACACTACAGATTTTGAGTACAAATCCATAGTTAACTGCCGATTTTGAGTTAACTACGCACTGTGAATTTGGCCCTTATGCATTTTTAATTTGAACACAATGTTTAAATTTTTTTTAGCTTGAAAAAATACAGCTCTAACTTTTTCGTTTCTTTCATAATTGTTTAGCCATTTGTATTAAGTACTTTCATACCATAATTTTTTTAAGTGTAAATAAAAACACTTTTGTAATAGAATATATTATTTTTTAATTAAGGAAGTCTTTTGTTATTTTTTCTCATGAAACATTTCACTTAAACACTTATTATCACGATGATGCCATCTTTAAAATAAATAAATAAAAAATAATGTAATGATCTTTGTCTCATCATCTAGGATAACTTTTACAATGAAACAGGCGTAAATGATGGATTATTCAGCCTTAAACATAGTAAAAGAAACTATTTTTCTATGACAAATCATAAAAATAACAAAATCTTACTACAGCACCACCGCAAGCGTAAGTTTTAATTAAAAAATAAATATCAAAAATGAATTATATTATAACTTTTCAGAAGAATTCAATTTTTTCATCGAATTTTGTTCAATTTTTCCTGTAAATCCTTTCTGACTTTCCTTCCATTGCGTAGTGCCTGCTTCTGTTCGTTGCGCCGGTCCAAATATAGGGTCTTCGGAGCCATTTCCGTTCTTACGTCCGTCAACTGTCGACGTTATTCTTGTCGGGTCCTGGTTGCCAGTATTTTCGATATTGGACTCGACCTGGTCCGCCAGTTTTGGTGCGGTATGAGAGCCTGCTGGTGTTCTGTTATTTTGAATTGGTTTTGGTTTGTTTTTGTTTTGTTTGTTTTTATTGTTTTTGTGTATGTAGTTCCCACGAGTGTAGGGGTCAAAACTGTTCGTCGTGCCATAGCCCCCAATAACACGGTAAGCCCACCGTTACTCCCTGAGGCGGGCAGGTATCAGAGAGGTGCACCGCTAGAATACAGTCTGAATATCCCCAACAGCAAACCTGTCCGATAGACACGGGCTATCTCGGAGGGTTGACTTCGCGAGAGTGCACCACGCTTAGAACAAAATGACTTTATGGGGGGTGTAGAGGGGTGGTACACATCACAAAACTGAAAACCGGACGGCGAGGAAACTCATAGTTTACGAGTAATTTTTTGTTAAAGTTGAAAATTTCACCTAACAAAATGTACGATAACAAACCATTTCAAAAATACACAAGTGTGCCGAACACTCAACTAAACTCAACTAAATTAAGCTCTTTGACCGTTTATCAATTCTATATTTTATTAATTTTATTGTTTAACGTTGAGGAATACGTTTATAAATTTGTTTATTTTCCATTAGAGAACCGAAATAGTATGTATGTATGTATGTATGGACAATGACCGAAACGAACATGGCCGCACGTGTGAGTAACGTGTTGCCAGATGTTCAAAGCGTAAGAATATTACAAAGGCGAATATGATAAGTGCTAGTTTATTATGAGTTTAACGGCAAAAATGAGTATTATGTGTGCAGATAATGTAATTTTTCAGTAAAATTATAGTAATCATTGAATGTATGATTTAAATATACATCATAATCATAGTATAGTCACTTTTATTGTTGAGAAGGTTTGCTCAAAAATAGCTCTGCTCCTTTTCTTCGCAACACAGAAAGAGGATTCTACTTTGTGAGGGTTTAATCCCTAAGCGCGGCCGCCTATGTAGAAAGAAGTTCTGCTCAAAAATACTTCTGCTTCTTTTCTTCGCAACTCAGAAAGAGAATTATATTTTGTGAGGGTTATAATCCCTAGGCCGCCTTCGCAGAGAGAAGTTCTGCACAAAAGTACTTCTGCTCTTTTTCTTCGCAAGACAGAAAGAGAATTCTACTTCCTACGCAGAAATAAGTTCTGCTCAAAATACTTCTGCTTCTTTTCTTCGCAACACAGAAAGATAATTCTACTTTGTGAGGGTAATAATCCCTAGGCCACCTACGCAGAGAGAAGTTCTGCACAAAAATACTTCTGCTCTTTTTCTTCGCAAGACAGAAAGAGAATTCTACTGACTACGCAGAAATAAGTTCTGCTCAAAATACTTGTGCTCCTTTTCTTCGCAACACAGAAAGAGAAATCTACTTTGTGAGGGTAATAATCCCAAAGCGCGGACGCAGGCCGCCTACGTAGAAAGAATTTCTGCTCAAAAGTACTTCTGCTCATTTTCTTCGCAACACAGAAAGAGAATTCTACATTGTGAGGGCTAGAATCCCTAAGGCAACACAAACGAAGAATTCTGCGTAGTAAGGGTTATAATCCCGAAGCGCGACCGAAGGCCGCCTACGCAGTAATAGTTCTGCGTCAAAAATACTACGATGCCAGAAGGTCTTTTATACACTTGGCAAGGCAACACAAAAGAAGAATTCTGCGTAGTAAGGGTTACAATCCCGAAGCGCGGCCGAAGGCCGCCTAAGCCGAATAAATTCTGTGTCAAAACTACTACGATGTCACAAGGTGTTTTATACACTTGACAAGGCAACACAAAGGGATAATTCTACGTGTGTAAATGACTCCCCCAGTCAGGATTATATGGCGGGAGGAGGGAAGAAGGGATGGGGAGGGATTAAGGATAAGGACGTCGGTGCGGTGATCTCGCATGTAAACCCGAGTGGCTAGTATCACACTTACCCAGCGGGCAAGGTTGATACAGGGGCATCAGGTCACTATACTAGCTTCCCTCTTAGTTCGTGGCGATATGTCGGTTACCGAAGCAGCCGCCATAGTACCAATTAAGCCCCATCCCCACGGCAAGGAGAAAACAATGATGAAGTGTATACGATTATAAACTGAATAAAATTTAAAGGAGAACCGATTTTTGATAAAATGAACTGCGATGCAATCTAATGCACA
Source organism: Rhagoletis zephyria (assembly GCF_001687245.7). Classification (NCBI taxonomy): domain Eukaryota; kingdom Metazoa; phylum Arthropoda; class Insecta; order Diptera; family Tephritidae; genus Rhagoletis; species Rhagoletis zephyria. The sequence continues at coordinate 11,044 of NW_016159704.1, forward strand.
TGTACAGGCATACATATGTATGTATGCACATGCCCACATTTTTGGTGGAATGCATATGTGTGTACTTCTACACATACATATTATGTTAACATATATACAGACATACCTACGTATGTACGTATATATATAAATAGTAGAATTGAGAATATCTTGACTAGCAGAGTTGCTGAAGAATTTATTGAGGTAGTGCCGGTGTTAGGTACTACATACCTCACTTTACACTCCATATCAGGTTTTTAGAAATGGTAAAGGTATAGCTGATTATCTACTCCAATATGATACTATTTATATGTGTACATACATACATAGTCCACTTTTAGTCCCAACTCACTAGTTTCTTTTCTTTTTAGTTGCAATGTTGTGATAAAACAATAATAGCAAACGGTTATTGGACACTGAGATAAGGAAAGAATAAAAAAGCAAACTTAGCCTTGAGAGGGTGGTAAAAAAGCGACCGGTATTCGCATTCGGACATCCTCATTCTTCACAACAACTCCATTCCAATGTTTTTCATTAAATTAAGTTTTGGGCTGCATGAAATTGCAGTTTCTTTACAAAAATATCTAGAGACAAATCTTAAGTTAGAAAAGGGGAAAATTTGAATGTGTAGAATATGTAGAGATCAGTAAAAGTTTTGAGAACTTTAAGAATTGTAGTTTTTTTTTCAATTTAATGAAATATGTACTATCTCTGTGCACACAAACTATGTATGTATGTACATATATATCGACGGCTGAGTGGAAGATGGACCTACAAAAAAAAAAAATTTTTCAAGAACACTTTATTTCAGAATTTGGTTGAAGAACGACATATCTGCGAATTTGATTAAAGAACGTCATATTTTAAAATTCGTTTCAAAAACGCACAATATCAACAAATTTTCAGTTGAGATTGGGCGTTTTCTTCTTCTTCCACTCAGCCGTCGATATGCACAAACATATGATGGCCTCAGAAAAAAAGTTCCGGCTTCCTGAGGGAATAATAAAGTTTGGTGTTTTTGTATCCTTCCACTTAAATTTTTATGTTGAAACTGGTGTAATTTGTGACTTTGGCCGTGGATTTAAGTAAGTTTTGTCGCACTCTATACTTAGTCTGGTTTCACTATGTCATATTTTGACAAGAAATTATTAAATTTGCTATCATCTGTGTTTATAAAGTTTTCCAACTGGATTAGTAGTTTAGAAGATATTCATTGATTTATCGACAAACTTGCGAAATTTGTAACCAAATTTCGGTATAAATATCAATATGAAAAATCTATCTAATACCAGTTTTTCATTGACCGTACAGTAGGGCTGCTATAATTTTGAACCCATCGACCAGGACAATTATTCCCTATAAATACAGTTTAATTGGTTCTGGCGTTGCATTATTTTGAAGTACTTTCTGATATTATAAGCAATGTAGTTTTGTGGCACAATCCGTAGAGCTGAATGGTCAATGATGATGAAACGCTCAACTTCTGAATTTTTTTTAACCATAAAAGAACAAATTTCTCTTAACGGTGACGTAACTTAGAAAAATTTTTAGCACCTCATCAAAATTTCAACTTTTTAATCGGAATCTTTAGAACATTTTTGGTTATGTAGTTTTATAGCCATACAATTTTAGTCTAATAAAGTGCAAGCTTCATACGGTTAAAAAATTCCGTTGATGTTTGAGAATTTTTGTTTTGTGACAGTTCTTTTCACTTTTTTCCATATAAGCATGAATTTCATATGAAATAAAACTCTGGAAACCGTTAGCAACAAAATTTCAAAAAATCAACGCCAGTTTTTGTAAGTTGCACATGTAATATAAAAAAACGAAAAAGTAGCCTGCAAAAAAATTCTCAAAAATCAACGCGATTTTTTAGCCGTTCGAAATTCGCCCTTCATTAGACTAAAATTATGTGGGCTATAAACTGCATACCCAAAAATGTTCTAAAGACTCAAATTAAAAAGTTGAGACTTTGATGGAGAATTGGTTGAATATTCCTAAATTTCGTAGAAAGTTTGAAACTGTGATTTATGTGGTTTTGGTTAAAGCTTGGACGGTATTTTTATAGAAAAATAACAAAACCAGTTTAGCTCGAAAACATTACGAATGTTTGAAAAAAAAAAATCAACACGTGATAATTTGTTTGAGTAACTGTATGTACGTACATACAAATATTTTCATACAAAATTGTGATGATAGCAGGAGTACATACCCAGTAGCAAAAGGTAGTAGCTTGGAAATGAATCTGTAATAGCAAAAGTGAGGGCCTAACTACTGAATTCTTTGATGAATTTTAACACGACCGATGTCCTACGAAATTCATGTCTTACAAAATTGCAAACCTGGGAATATCAGTTTATCAGTTGTTTGCATTTCTGACTCGCGTATGCAGGAATCTATATATTAATACGCTAACGAAATATCATACAAATCTATTCCTTCCTACTGCTCCTATGTTTCTCAACCAATTTGAATGATTCTTCTTTTGTTCGAAAGGTATTTCAAAGGGGAGGTGCGCATTTTGTTTTTTCAGTAGGTGGCTCCAGAGCCGAGTTATTCCAATTTTCGTATAAGCCTGCTTTGGTTCCACCTATACTATCTATATATTAATACGCATTTTGTTTGTTGCTTCAAATTCAAAATACATATTACTAACATCAAGAGAAATACACCTGCAAAAAATGGACCCGATAGGTGGCTCCAGAGCCGAGTTTTTCCAATTTCCGTATAAGCCTATGAAGGCCTGCTTTGGTTTCACCATCTACTATCTATATATTAATACGCTAACGAAATCCCATACAAATCTATTCCTCCCTACTGCTCCTATGTTTCTCAACCAATTTGAATGACTCTTCTTTTGTTCGAAAGGTATTTCAAAGGGGAGGTGCGCATTTTGTTTGTTTTTTCAGTAGGTGGAGTAGGAGTGGAGTTATTCCGAAAAACTTCATTTATGGTCCGATTTGCTTCAAATTCAAAATACGTATTACTAACATCAATAGAAATACACCTGCGAAAAATGGGCCCGATATGTGGCCCAGAGCCGAGTTTTTCCAATTTCCGTATAAGCCTATGAATGCCTGCTTTGGTTTCACCATCTACTATCTATATATTAATACGCTAACGAAATCCCATACAAATCTATTCCTCCCTACTGCTCCTATGTTTCTCAACCAATTTGAATGATTCTTCTTTTGTTCGAAAGGTATTATTTTCCGGTAGGTGCCTGATTTGGTTTCACCATCTATGAATTTTTAAATTATGTAACAGAATGTATATTACTCCACCAAACAATATATGTATGTGAGCTAGACGATTAACAGGTGCTGATGGACCCAAAACACTTCCCAGGCAAAATGAAAAAGTGTGTGAAAAAAGTGAAGTGGTCGAATTTCGACAACGGGGCGATACTAGTATGAATTGATCAGCTGAACATCTTCCTAGGAAGTTTAGAAATGAGCAAATTGCGTATGCAGGGATATGAATCGATCAATTGACCGTCTTCCTAGGAAGTATAGAAATTAGCAACTCGCATATGCAGGGATATGATATCATCAGTTGAGCGCTACACAGGTTCATATGAATTTAGTATTAAAATTTCTTGAAAAGGACAAGAACAACAAAATATTTTTCTCTTACACNTATGAATCGATCAATTGACCGTCTTCCTAGGAAGTATAGAAATTAGCAACTCGCATATGCAGGGATATGATATCATCAGTTGAGCGCTACACAGGTTCATCTGAATTTAGTATTAAAATTTCTTGAAAAAGACAAGAACAACAAAATATTTTTCTCTTACACCGAAATGACATCGTTCCCTGCCCCGCGACCTATTACTAACTCGCTTACTTTTTTCAGAAGTGAAACTTTTTGCTGGTGGGTATTTAAATTAAAATTTACATGTATTTTGTTTTTGGTTTGGCGACATAAACTGTCAAAATCTGTAAGTGTGTGTGTGGAAATCAAACAAAAGCTCTGATCCAATACTTTTCTTGTGAAATCCTGTAAAAATGTCAAACAGCAAAATTATTCCCTGAAGTGAGAGTAAAAAGTGAGTAACAACAAAAAGTACGGGAACAAAAAAAGCATTTTTCCTGCAAAAAACGTCAACCAGTGATCGCTTGACACTTTTCATGATTTTACCAGAAAAAAAAGTTCGGGTAAAATCTTGCAACTTCATTCTCTACAAAACTCTCCAAAAATCGCTCTCATTTACAGGATTTTGGAGGAATATGGAGTACGGGAACATTTGTCCTGTAAGTTCGTGCAAAAACCTGCAAGTTCATGGAGTACTGGATCAGAGCCAAAATTTTCAATTTGACATTAGAAGCCGTGAGGCGAAACACATACACAAAATTAGCTGAACTAGTAACACCACCGTATTTAAATTCGTCTTGTTGATGATTCTAAATTTTTCTCTAAGTTTGAACTAAATATCAACGAAATCATGTTGTGTGTATTGTGTTTTTACTTAAGAGCTCATAGCTTTTGCATTTATTAGTAAATTTAGATAATTTGGATCTTATTGTATATATAAACATCCTACTTCGACGTCCATGATATAAACCGAACCAAATTCTAAATAAGGGCGCTCTTGAAAAGTTTTCTGAGATAGGGCGTTTTAGAACCGGCTGCCGAGATAGATCGATCGTCCAACTTTAAGGCCGTTTATCTCGAATTTTGCTTTTTTGAGTTATGATGCTATTGAAATAAAATATGGACCCTGGTGTATTCTATTGTGAAAGTTGACAAACGTTTTTAAACCGAAATTTTTTTAAATTTTATCAATACCAAGCAATTGTTAAGCAAAAAAGCAACTGACTTCAATCCTCATACAACATTTTAGGAATACCGTTAATTTCTTCGTGATACAATGATCGGTTCTAAAGTAAATTAGTAAGTGACCACCCTTCAGGGAGGTAAAAAAATATTAAAAATTATATTACCAGCGCAGAATAGACTGGTTAAAATTATTTATTCTGTTTTTATTGAAAACACTTTTTCTTGACCAAAGGCATATGTATACCAAAAATGGCGAAATTGTAGTTTAATTAAGGTCATTCTGAATCATAAAACCTTCTTGCTGGGAATATGAACCAGTTTGTATAGTTGTGCTTATGTTTTAACAGAAGAGTAGGCCAATGGCGGCGAATAGGCAGGAGAATAAAGGATGTGCGTATTTCCATTAGCATTAGCAGCGATCGGCCTAACACTGTAAAATTCGTGAGTCTCGTTCCCACATTTCGCACTTCCTACAGCGAGCATTTAAAACGGAATTCGTTCCATGTCTAAATTATTTGTTTTGTACATAACTTGCTGCTTTTCAGCGCGTTTAGTAAACAAATTTGCATTGACTATGTTTATACTATCACTGCAGTTTCGATCGATTTACACTGCTAAATGCTTACTAGGAGTGCGTATATATGTATGCACATTAGGGTGGTCCAAAAAGAATAAAGTCGGAATTGTAATGCAGGATTGTTCTATATTGAAAAAAAGTATACTGCTATTTTTTTAGAAATAAAAAAATATTTAGAGGTCGCTCAAAGCGCTCAAAATTTTCCATGTATTTTTATATGGGAAAAATAAAATGTTTCGTAAAAATGGTATAGAATTTTTAAAAATCAATATTTTTAAATCGGGAAACCCAATTGCTTATTTAACCATATTTTAATACTAACGATTTTTAATTAACCATCTTATTGCATTTTTCGGGGTTTTTGTGGGTTTTTGGCGGACCTATAAATTATAGTTGCGATGAAAAAATGGTTAAATAAATAATTGGATATTATTATTGGGAATCTCCTGCAGATAAAAGAGTTTTCTGGTTTGGGAGCTTTAAGCGCCCTCTAAATATTTTTTTGATTTCCAAATAAAAAAATAAGGGTATATTTTTTTCGGTATACAACAATCGTAGTGAGTGAGAGCATAAAAATTCCGAAAATTTCCATTTTTGGACCACCCTAATGCACATACACATGTATGTACAGTAATACAATTATTATATAGGGGTATTCACGAACCGGTGCATACTGTCTAGCATGGTGCTGAGATAGCATAAATAGCATGATTGGCTAATTTTATTCTTGTTTGAACACATGAAGCAACAACAAAATTATATAACCATGCTATTTGTGCTGGCACCTTGCTTAATGTGACCTACTATTTCATAGCTCAAAGGTGTACAGCTTTAGTTGGGTTAAGTTAACGCCGCGAGCCGATTACGAAATTTCTAATGCGGCTAATTTCGACCCCTGTGAGGTCAGTGTTTGTTCAGAAGTGCGACCCAAGATGCTTCCATCTTAGCCTCGCAAGGTTGGACTGTCTAAAACAAAGTGTGGAGATGATTCCACTTCATCTTCCACTTGACAGGTTATACAAAAGGCTCAGGTGAAAGTCCTAGTCTCATTCCTAGTGCCCTATAAAAACATTTACTGCAGCAGAGAAACGTCTTCTTTTCCTTTTTTATGCCACAAAAGGACCCAGTTTCCCTTAGCCTAATAGCAGTTCGTGCTGTGAAAATTCTGTCTGCAATATCCGTAGGCGCCGTGTTCAACATATGTATGTTAAGCGCCAGTATAGGTGTGGTTCCTAATGCTCCGCAAATTCCTATTTTACAAGTGTAGCCTTCCCTAGCGAGTTCTAACAGACAAGGGCTTCTTGAAACAATGTAGGCTTTATTCTGGTTTCCTAAAGCTAATGAATTAATTTGGGCCGAAACCTATCCTACCCTTTCCTCAATGTTACCGACAGCTCACTTTTTCCAGTTCCTCTGGAAAGAAGGTCGTTTACAACTGCAATCCATCTTGTGGAGTACTCCTATTGACTCCGCACTATGTGCAGACGCTCCCCCACTCCGCTGCGACAGTTCTGTCCCGAAGTAAGCTGTAGATAAGCCTTATTAGGTTGGTTTCAAGCCCAGATTATGAATATAATAGGCTATTGCCTCTGGAGTGACATTGTTAAAGGCCCCCTCGATATAGAAGAAGGCCCCTACTGCATAATGTCCATGCGTGAAAGCCTCCTCTGACTGACAGGTCTATCAGTCTCTCTAGCACTTTTAGCAAAAGCGTTTTTAGCAAAAACGAAGAGACTGTTAGGCCTAAAATCCCTAGGGGAAACATGAGAGCCTTTTCCGGCCTTCGGGATGAACTGACTACCCTCCACGCCTTTGAATGAATCCCGTCCTAACGCATTTTGCATAAATAGGATCCAACCAATTGCACGACACCCTCAAAGCCCTTTTCAGCTGCGCAGGTATGATAGCATCGGTCCCCGGCGACTTTAATGTTTTGAACGAATTTATCGCCCAAGCCATGTGACGATCGTCCAGAAGATCGGAGAAGTACAGGACCTGGGGGAGATTCTGTAACCAGTTAGTGACAATTTTCGAATCGCTATCGCACTTTTTGACGCAAAAACATTTATATCATGCGTTAAAAAGTGCGATAGCGATCCGAAAATTGTCGACAACTGAAACCAGAACCTCCCTCCTGAAGTACAAAATATTGCAAAGAAGTACATTTGACAGTACTTCGAAGTACGAAGTACAAGAACGAAAAAATAAGTACTGTACCTCCGAAAGAAGTACGGTTGGTCACATTAACTATGCTACATAGTATGCACCGGATCGTGAATACCCTTATGTATGTATCTCCATAGCTTCGAACCGCGTGGCATGTGCTGGGGCATGCCACTCTGATTATCTTCTGTTGGTCGTGGCACCACTCAAGACGAGCCAACTAAATTGCTTAGATTCTGTGCTGTTGCGGTTGATGTTGCTGCTGTTCATGTTGTTCTTGTTGTTACGGCACCAATTACCATTTAGGCGAATTTATTACTGTTTAATTGTATTGGAATTTCGTTGTTGTTATTGTTGACGCCAGTGCAAAGGGTTTAATGCCTGCGATTTTTTCATCGATTTAATTACAAGTATTTGTATCTTTGTAATTGTACATATTTATAAATAGTATGTATTGCATGTTTTTATTGTGGTTCGCTTTTGCATGCATATTAAGTTGCGCAAAGAGTCAGCCATTCGTTTTTGGCAGTTGGACAAAAGATGCGCTACAATAAGGTGTCCGGGTTTGAGCTGAAAATTTCTAATTTTATCACTAAACTTCCCGACTTAAAGATGAATTGAACTTTCTGTTAGCAATAGTTGATAACACTAGTTTAAAGTCAAACAAAACCATCCAATTCCCAAGTACAATCGGTCCAAAAATTCACATACATACATTCTTTTTGCTACCAAGTTGTTTTCGAGATATCGCACATAATGGCGTTTGATGAAAGGAAAAAAGGTTAGGTCATACCAATTATCTGAAATGATTTATCAGATCAAAAGCATATTTCCGAGACGTTTACAGAGATTTAGAAAAAAATACTTTTCTGGAAAATATATAGGAAATGGCCTTTCGCTACATTTTACTCGTTTCTTAAAACCAATAAAAAATTCCTCTTATCGCAACTGGTTGCAGTAAAATCCAAAAATCCAAATCCAAAAATATATATAATCGCATAAAATATTATATTTTTTGAGAAAATTTATGCAATGTTTTATATATTTATGCTGTTAAAAAATTAAAAAATATCGTAATTACAAAATGTATAAGACTCAAATGTAAAAAATCAACAAATAAAAATAAAAGTGCTTCACACTAGAATAAAAATACTCATTTTTGCATTGACCAAATTCAAGTCATGTTTAACAAGTGCCCCCACCACAGAATCCATTGTTATTTTATCATTGGTTGGTTTTCGAAGTAACAAGTTATTTAGAAAGCGAGCTAATGTGCGAACCAAACCTCAGCATCCTCCTCATGTTGGTTTCCTTGCCGTGGGGATGGGCCCTTAAGTGGAAATCTAAACTAAGAGGTAATATTGATATAACTGTTTGGTCACTCGTCTTGTGTACCCGCAAGGCCTGCCCAATGGTTGGACAATAGGCTCGCTACGTTATTTAACCGGTCCTAGCTTGTTAAAATCGTATTAGATATTTAAGAATTCTAGAGATATCACATTTTATGCCAGTTCTCTGCTGATTTTAACATATAGTCTGCAATGTTGCTACCCTTTCGGGTTTCAGGAGCATACCAAAGGAAAAGACGACTATGTGTTCCGCGTTTTCAGTAAGTCATTTGCAAGTCGGACCGTGTGGGGAATCTCCATGCTCAAATCCTTTTTGATACTCTCGGTAAGGGCCATGTTCCAAAAACAAAATGTTTAAGTAGCTGTTTGAATCTCCGTGGGCTCTTTTCAGCCTGTGTTTAATGCTTGGAATAAGCTTATGATTCCATCTAACCTTTTCCGATTCATCCCAACGCTTTTTCCAAATCTCTATAGAGCGACATCTTTCTTGCACTGTAACTTCTTTTCGGTTTAAACTTTTGTTTCCACAGATACACGCTTATACACTCTTTGCATCTCGTTTTCCAGGATATCTACGGGAATAAGTCCGGCAATTACGGAGGATGCTTCGTCAGATATTGTTCAGAATCCACAAATAGTCCTTAGTGCGCTTAGGCGATACATAGATGTGAGTATTTTCGCATAATATTTTAGGCTAACTGCTGCAACCCAAATTGGAGCACCGTAGAGTAAGACTCCACTAAGCAAAACCCTTGACCTATGTTTGGGAACGCTGATATTTGACATCATTATAGATAAGCATGCCTGTAAATTCGATGCTTTCTTCGCTGCATACTCCAGGTGGGCTTAAAGTTTAAATATTTGATTGCGGGCATTGATATTATAGTTTCTGATCCAACGCTGAGTCTTTTTGTCTCTACGGCCTTTCTGCTACTTATCAATACTGCCCCGATTTGTGGTCAGTGAGTTCTAGATATCTGATGATAGCCATGCCTTCACTCTCCTTATAGCTTTGCTGACTTTCTTTTCAATATGCTGTATATGTTTCGCTACTATTATTACAGTGATATCGTTTGCGAATCATATTATTTTTTTCCAAGGGGGCACATCGATGCATATAACCTTTCATTAATTTCCATAGGAGAGGCTCGAGAACGGATCTTTGTGTTACCCCCGCGGAAACACTCTACACCTCTTTTACTCTGTCGCTCCGGATATCACCTAATTATTCTGATAAAGTAATTCTGGGCCTCCATTTTGATAAGGGTTTCCATTATTTGCTGCCAGCTGGCAGTGTTAAATGGGTTTTCCACATCTTGCAGCCAGCGGTCGCCTTAGGAGGTAGAATGGCATTATTAAGGCAGAGGGGGCTGCCGTATTAGACGTTCGCCCCTCCCCTCTAAATCCCCGGGTCTGCCGCGCTTGCCTTGTCGAACAACGCAGACTATCATGATATGTAAAAATGAACAAAACAACCCCGCTTCGGATAAACGAGATTTATTAAAAAAACCGACCTAGGTCCTCGGGCCGGTCTTGGAAAGCTCTGCCAAAAAGTCCCAATAGGGCAAAATCTGTACAAAGCCAGGGCCTAGCTCCACCCTGACCCAACCGGGCCAAGTCTGCACGACAGTAAAGTCCCAGGCCTATCTTACAGGCATCAATACCATCCATTCCCTCAGACAGGCTGCTTGTGACGCCTTCGTAGCTTCTGGAGGTGGGCAGACTGTCATCTCTGACACTGTCTCAAAACAAGTCAAGGATGACACCCACTCCATTTTTAGTGGCGGACTGGACGCTATGGCAAACCTTGCTAGTCTGCATTTGGGAATCTCTGCTGGCAATGTCCAAAGACAAGCCAGCTGTGGTTTCTCCTAAGGGAGGATCATCGGCTTCGACGACCGTGGAATCACATGGCCAACCTAGTTAACCTGGCGCTCACTGTTCTGGCTGCACGCCAAAACCTCCTTCCAAGGCGAATGCAGCCTCAGAGGCGAACTATCGCACCAGAAGATTAGCTCTACGTATAATCGGTAGGCTGAAAGATGTCAAGTAAGAGGATTTGACCGAAAAGAAAATCAGCTCTAAAGCTTGGGCTAAGCTGACATCCAAAAGCGGCAGCGCTCGGAGGAGGACACAACATACGCGGGGAAGAAGCAGAGGCCTTCCAATATGCAAATGGCTGCAAATAAGGAGCCTAAAGAATGCTTTGCAGATGTGGAGAGAGAATCGCTCGTCCGTGCAGTGATCGACCGAAATGCCCTCGATGGTGTGATCACACGGCAAAATTGGGACCTCGTAACCAGGAAGTTTTGGGCGTTAAATCGGGAGATTCTCCGTGATAAAGCACGACCTCCACCCTCGGATGCAGGCTGGCTCTGGGGTGTAAAGCTAATGAAATGCGCTGATGGAAAATCTGCGCAGCTCTACCAGACCAAAATTAGTAAAATTGGGGACCCTAGATGTCGTGCAGAGGGAAGAAATTCCAAAACGCGACCGATCCAGGGCACAAATCCCGGGATACCACGACGACCCGCCGGAAGCTCTGTCTTTTATTCAATTAGGCAATCCCGAGCTTCCAGCTCACAACTGGAAGATTGTGAAGTTGGAAGAGCCAATAGGCAGGCGTAGAGTGGCGGTCATTGTCCTCAATGAGGAATCACTTGTACCCTTGTTTGACCCCAACTGGAAGATCAGTTACGGCTTTCAAGCTTTACCCTCCATGTGTATCGACAGGATATGTCGAAGAATGCTCCCGCCGAGGAGGAAACCGAACTTGCTATGGACTGCGAAGTCGCGTCCAGCTGCGATAGGTGGGTGAGCTCTTTGAGCGAATTGCCGTCAACGATGGGTCGGACGACGCCAGATCGGTAACCGATACACTTGACGAGGACGGTCATTGGGCGTCCGGGTAGACATTTAGAAGACGATGGTGGAGATTCTACTGATTAATCTCCACTACAGTTAGGCGGCGTCGGCCGCACTACTCCTCCGTCTCGCTCAAAGAGAATTGAAATCGTGCTTATCTAAGAACCTTGGATCATCAAAGATCACTTTTGCAGTAAAGATTATCAGCTGATCTACACAAGAGATAAAGGTAACTCAAGGTGTTGCTTATTAGAGAAGAAAAACATTAATGTCTACCCTCTGACACAATTCAGCGATGCAGACGCCACAGTAGCCATACTAGAAACCTCCGGAAGGAAAATTTGGCTTGCTTCGACCTACATGACACATGACAAGCCCGCCCCGCCAGCACTAACCACAAAGACGGTAATTGAAGCAAGCACCGCTAACGTTCCTTTAATCATTGGATCAGACGCGCATGCCCATCGTGATATATATGGCAGCTCAAACACAAACGATCGAGGTGGGTCACTTCTCGAATTTTTATTAGCAATAATTTTAGGATATGTAGTGTTGGGGATACCCCACTTTTGTAACTTCCCAATGAATGGAGGTACTAGAAGTGTCCTTTGCTAACAGACGAGGTGAGGAATTGGTGAGCAGCTGGCATGTGTCCGGGGAAAACTCACTCTCCGATGACATGCACATTAGATTTTAATTGATCATCTCGATCTGTTTGCCTAGAGCGTTCCTAAATCGACGACGAAACTGGGAGGTGTTTAGGCACTGTCTAAACTGCTGAAACCTCTGAAAATCTCGCGAGCCCGCAAATGCTAGACTCAGCAGAAGAAGGGCTTCCGAATGCTTTTTAAAGAGCAACGAATGCAGCATGTCCCAAAACGAAAAGGAGGAAGCAACGACCACCATGGTGGTCACATGAAATAATGAATCTACGCAAGGAATGCAGGATGAAATTTAATCAAGCGAAAACGTCAAATATATGGAACAAGGACTGCCAACGCAGATTTAAAAACTCCACAAAAACAAAACTTGTACTATTTACAAGGAAACACATCTGTCCATCCCTCGGAAATGTCGCCTTAAATGGTGCCACACTGCAAAGAACTGATCAGGTTAAATATATTGGTCTAATTTTGGATAGGATATTAAATTGGGGACCTAACATTGATGATGGACGTTACGTGTCGGCCGTTACTCCTTTTGTCGTTGAGAAAATTGGTCTTATTGAAGCGATATTGTGCTATTTTATTTAAAGAGATAGTGCTTAAAATTACGGCCGTTCAAAGCTTGGTTGCTCAAATAAATTTAAACGGAAATATGGGAGTAATACATTTTGTACTATGCCATTTTTGATACAGAAATCCGAGAACTCTATGCATTTTTTCGTTTTTGGTTGACTATTTCACGGACATGTCCATATACCAAAATGCTCAGAATTAATAGGAAAGTTGTCTGTCCGTGTACATATGTATGTGGTATATACATATATATCGTTGCAAAACCGCGTAAATCGCCGTTGGGGCAAAAATTAAATTTGGTAACCCTGAACTCCAGGCATCGAGATTTATGCATAAAAATAGTAAAATCGTTGTTAAAACAAACTCGGTACGAACATTGCGTAGAGTGAAACTAGGAAAACTTTAAAAAAATTTGTATAAAGCGTTCTTATTGAGCCTTAAACTCGAGTTTAACGTTTTGAGTTTATGAACAACTGGCAATTGTTCACATTGGGGTGTTTAAGAAACTCAGCGTTTAATTTGACATTTTTTTTTTACATTTTCTTATTCTCATTTAGTCTGTTCCCGTACAAAAGGATTTAACACACACACATTAGTCTAGAATACCAACCGTTTAGCTATAAAAACAAGAAATGAGGATCGATAGAACTTTTTACGCTAATTTCAATCATACCAAAATTATTTGGTACAAATAAAAACCAAAGCCAATAAAAGAGGTTAAATTTCAACTTTTCTGTTTCTTATGTATTTAATATCTTGGTACTTAACCGATTAAAAAATTATTGATGCTAGTTTCAAGATAATTTAAATAGCTATCATGCGACGTATATACTATAACCAGTTTTAAAACTAATTTTTTATACTTTACTTCCGCTAGATAATTTGTAGGCTTGAAATCAGCGCAAAAAGTTCTATCGAACCTCGAACAATTTTTGATAAAATCCTGCAGTACGGGAACAGACTAATTGTCGGTAAGTTGGCTGCAGGAATCGGGTAAAAAAAGGGTTGCATTCGTATAAACTCCAAATCAAAGTGGTGTTTAAGGAGAGTTGAACAAAATTTTTTGTATGGTAAACTCCGAGTTTAAGAGTAGAGTTAAGCGTTAAACTCCAAAATGGCCCATAAACTTGAGTTAATGGTTCAATGAGAACGCTTTATTAAATGAAAAAATTCCAAAAAAAGGGTGCTGATTTACTCCAAGTTAGCTCTTACAACAATTTCTTCACAAGAAATACGATTATTACAGTTTTTTGGAAAATGGGCGTCGCACCGCCAATTTATGGCTGCTTCAGTTTATCTCAGCAAGCGCTTTATCGATTTTAGCCAAACACGGTTCAATTATTTCATTAATTGTAAAAGAATCTCGTCGCAAAAGATAAAGATCTGTTTCATTGTGCCTCGTTAGTAGCACTTTGCATCTTTCCTTTCTGTTTTTTCACGGCAACCCGTTAAGGCCACAAATTCTTTTTTTCTTAAATCCTTTGGCTAAAGGTTTAGCCTGATTATCAACTTCACGAACTGTTAACAAATTTAAGGCTCTTACCCATCTTTCTTGGTGAATAAAACCAATTTTTCTGAATATGTCCCAGCGTTATTTGTCGTTTTTGTTTTGACTTATTAAAGCTTTTTCTTTATTTTCAGAATAAATATTTTGGCCACATCAGCATGCATACTTCATGTATGCACACAATCTAATAAATTTATTATAACTCATATTCATTTTTTTATCGAACAATCCTCTTTTAAGCGCTCATCGCTAAAAGTAAAGTACAAAACTATATTAAGGTGAGATCAGCTATATTCGCAATTTCATCAAAATCATCTGTAAAGTCTGAATAATTTTTGTTGTTGTTGTATTCTTGTCATATATTCAGCTATTCGTAGTGATACATATTACTTGTTGTTAAACACTTGTTCTTAAAATACTTTAAATCAATGAAATATCTTGTTACATTTCTTTATGCACAATCAATTTTCATTCGTTTCGTTCAACTTCAATATAAAATATATTTAAAAGCCAAAATTAAATACTTTTCAATGCACATACATTAAGGCTCAAAAACGCAAGTTTGAAAAAAAGTAGGAATTTTTATGTTCTCGCCGCCTAGGATTGTTCTATGCTGAAAAAATATACCCCTATTTTTTATTTTGAAATCAAAAAATATTTAGAGGGCGCCCAAAGTTTTACATGTATTTTATAGGGGGAAAATCCCACTTTTCGTAAAAGTGGTATAGAATTCTTTAAATATTTTTTTATCGGATAACTCTGATTATCTTCAGGAAATTCCCAATAATCATACTTAATTATTTATGTAACCATTTTTTCATAGTAACTATATTTTATAGGTCCGCTAAAACCAGAAAGTGCCAGAAATTGCAAAGAGTTTTAAATAAAAAATCTTTAGTATAAAAAAATTGTTAAATAAACAATTGGGTATTGTTATTCGAACTCTCCTGAAAAGAACCACAGTTTTTCGATCGAAAAATATTGATTTCCAAGAAATCTATACCATTTCTACAAAAACTTGTTTTTTTCCAAGAAAATACATGGAAAACTTTGAGCGCCTTGAGCGACCTCAAAATATTTTTTGGTTTCCAAATAATAAATAGGGGTATATTTTTTCGATATAGAACCATCCTAGGGGGTGATAGCATTAAAATCTCGAGTTTATTTATTTTGGACCACCCTAGTGTACATACATACATAAACCTGTTAAACCTTGATAACATATTGTTTGATTTTGGAAACGTTTTGCAGCAGAATCTATTAGTTCTTATATAACATTTTATTCGAGCTACTGAGTTAAGGCTATCCAACGCCAAAAAAGCGCCTGGGGCAATTTCCTAAATTTTTACTCGCGAAAATTCAAAAATAAAATCGCCAAATTGGCGCTAAATCCCCTAATCTAGATACTCTGGTGGCAATTGACACTTGTTAAACCGGCGGGATCTTAAGCACTAAAATATAGTACCCGCCCTTATCAATATGCATTGTATATACACTCGCATGCATACATAGATATTTACGTATAACAACAAATGCTGGAAGCGACAAGTAGCGAGAGTGACCTACTTAGCCGCATCAGCGACCACAAATGCAACAACATCGCAAGCCTCACGCATTTTTTATTGCTTGTTCTTTAAATTTTCTTTACCCATATCAGCAGTTCCACGCCGTTCCAGCTGCCTTCTTGTTGTATGTACATATGTACTTGAATGTGTGCTTGTGCGTCTCTAAGACATTTTGCCGCTGCGACTGCTCCATTGCCCTCATTTCCTTCAAATCAATTTAAGTACTAGCGCCCTTCCGGCGTCGCCAACGCTCCTACTCTCCTGCTCACCCATCATTTGCACTATACGTACATATGTCTAAAAATTGTGTGGCCCTTTATTGCTTGGAAAACTAAAAAGAACATGAAAATATTCGAACGCGCCCACTAGGTTTCACGCTAGACGCGATCACTGATTGCCGCTGATATGTTGAACTATTCACATTATTTTTGTGAATGTTGAATGCGGAGAGCGGTTTGATTGTGTGCATATCACCCGAAATTCGTATTTACATTTCCTTCGCTCCGTTAATTGATTCGCCTTTCGAAATTGCGTCTATGTTCGATGTTATTTAGAACCGTAAAATTTAAAGTATGGTGGAAATTCTTAGTAGCGAACATTTTGCTTGCCTTTAAACGACACACCGCACAACCAAAGTAAGTATTTGAAATTCCAATTGACATTTGTGATTGGCATCTGGGTGTGCAATGCGCTGCTGTGATCTCCAGGTGGCTATTGGTCGTTTATCATTATCTCATACAAGTGCTGATCAAAACCGATGGGTCTGTACTAAATTGAAAAAGTGTACCACCATGCTTAAATTGTCTCTGTTTTTTACACAGCAAATTGATCATATTTGTGGCAATTTTCTTAAATCACATTCAAGGTATATTTATGCAATACTTATTTGGAAAATCATATTTTGAAGTCATTTTATAAGATCGCATATTGCATAACTACTTTTACTAAAAAGCCTGGTATAACTCAACAACTAGACTTTGAGCTAATGACGGAAAACTACACGTTATTAAAAGCTACATAAAAATAATAATAGATTGGAGAAACCTTAATATGAAATTACGCACAAGACATGGCTAAGAAATTTGCTACGCTTTCTACTACGGTTTTCAAAAGTTTGTTTTTGTGAAAAAAGAGCACAAGGAAACACATTTTTGCAACAGAAATATATGCCCGTTCCATTATTGCGTCGTTTTGACAACATTTTTAATTGGTTATCTGTCAAAAAAGCTACAACTAACTTCATGTAGCAACTTAATTTCGACTTTGACCGCCCTAGTTTTTTCAGAACAAGCGATGTTTTGTGACGGTAGCAAACATCAATGATTCACCACCTCTAGCAGAAATTTTCTCGAAGTTTTGTTATTGCCTGCCGAGGGGCGACCCTTGTTAAGAAAAATCCTTTTTTCTATATTTTTTGCGATATTTCTTTGACCAGGGCTTGAACCCAGACCCTGCGTAGTGGTAGCGCGCACTGCTAACCACTACACCACAGCGGCCGCTACATATTATGTGAACATTTCTCGCGGAGTTAATCGAAAACTTTATACGCAACTATTGTTTTTGAGTTGTTTCGTGATTCGTAAATTAGCGATATGTTTCTAACAATGAAACAGTTGGTACGAGCATTTGTCTTAAAACAAGCGGATGTGTATAAACTTGAATATTTTTTTTTAACTTCACATNGCAACATGGGCATAGCCAGGTAGGGGCAGGGGGGTGCTCGAGCCCCCTCCCCCCTAACTTTCAAATTTTCCATATATATATATAAAATAGTACCCTGAAATGCCAGCTTAATAGGGTCGAGCCGCCGACCCGACAGGGTGGTGGAACGAATTTCCGTCATCCCTTGTCAAATTTGGTTTGGAGACAAACCGGTTTCGGCGTTGTGCCATCTTCAGTGTCATTTTTCGTTCTCCGGAGAAAATGACACTGAAGATGGCACAACGCCGAAACCGGTTTGTCTCCAAACCAAATTTGACAAGGGATGACGGAAATTCGTTCCACCACCCTGTCGGGTCGGCGGCTCGACCCTATTAAGCTGGCATTTCAGGGTACTATTTTATATATATATATGGAAAATTTGAAAGTTAGGGGGGAGGGGGCTCGAGCACCCCCCTGCCCCTACCTGGCTATGCCCATGTTGCTGGGCCTCGAGCTTGTTAAAAATGTCTCTTAACATAAAATTCAAAGGCCAACAACAAATATAATAATCACCATGGTTAAAATACAAAAAATTAAGACAAGTTCATCAAATACCCAAGGTTCATAGAAAATTTCTATCTATATACTCACCATGTCCATAATCTTTGCCCCAAACAAGAATTACATATTATGAAGTAATTCTTAGCCTTTAAATGAAAATAGTATCTTTTTTCAGCAATTAAAAAAGAGTGAAAACATCAAAAACCGTTTTTAAACGAGCCACATAGAAAATTATGGAATAAAAAAAATTAATTGTGTTTGTCGTTTTTATGTAATAGTTTTGACTGCTATTCCAAGTGCCTTAAATTGTTTGAAAAATAAAACTGTTTAAAAAATATATATATATATTTAATNACCGTTTTTAAACGAGCCACATAGAAAATTATGGAATAAAAAAAATTAATTGTGTTTATCGTTTTTATGTAATAGTTTTGACTGCTATTCCAAGGGCCTTAAATTGTTTGAAAAATAAAGCTGTTTAAAATATATATATATATATTTAACGCAAGGATCGCCTGAAGCTTATAGATTTGCCGACGCTTCAGAGTCGTAGAGCGATGCTTGGTGTTCTTTTATAATTAAATTAATGAACGGGATGGTCAGTAGTCCCTTTTTACTGAGTGAGATAAATTTTTGTATTCCTACAAGACCCACGAGACATTTTAAACCTATTGTGTTGAGTATTTGTAAATCAAACTTTGAAATTCATGATGCTTTTCGGTGTTTATGCCAAGATTTTAACAAGCATTACGATTGCTTCGACACATCTGAATCGCTTTTTGTAAAAAAGAAAACTTTGCTCAACAAGTTAACTAAATAAACTAATATCTGTAACCGTGAACGAAAAAATTACACAATATCTATGACTGCTTAGTACAATTGTAACGGCTTCGTATATTTTCGCGACCGCGTGGACAATACGAGCAGGGATCGGATACTCGGCCTTTCCGACCTCGCCCAACAGTTCGTCTATAGCGCGGAGCGGAAACTAGGACTTTCCGCCTGCCTCACATACAAAGTAATGACTACGGGAACATGGACCGGAAGCTCGGCCTTTCCGACCATGATCAACGGCCTGTAAACAGCGCGGAGCGGAAACTAGGTATTTCCGCCCGCAGCACACAAAAGTAGACTAGGCCTCGCCAGCTACCCAAATTTCTATTGTATATCATTATTATCTTTACAAGTTAATATGTATAATTAGTTCACTCTGTAATGTATCATACATACCTTAATATCTAAATCTTTTTATCTCAATTGTCTGTAAGAAAACATTTTTCTGTAGACTAAATAAATAAATAAATAAATAAAAACCAACCAAAACAGCTTTAGTTCACAAATTAAGCCAAACGGCAAATTATTCAACACAAAATTGTTTTTACATTTTAACTAATTTTTAAGCCGCTTTTCACGTGCCTATAATGTGTTTTAAAAATAAAGCAGTTTAAACAAAAAGAAATTAAACGA
>NW_016159704.1:30762-30856 GCF_001687245.7 Rhagoletis zephyria
TAGTCCGATTTCAATAATTTTCAAAGTTTTGCTTTTATGTGGCAAGCACAAAAAAAACACCGAGTTTGGTACAAATTGGTAGAACGGTTACCGA
>NW_016159704.1:31036-67952 GCF_001687245.7 Rhagoletis zephyria
AAAAATTTATAATATTCTTATTTTTCGTCTAAAAATTATTGTAAATATCAATTTTGAGTGAATTATCTTCAGGAGTTACTAAAATAACGCAGTTTTTGTATTAAGTGGGCGTGGTTACAGTCCGATTTCGCCCATTTTCAATACCAACCTACCTTGGATTAACAGAAACCTACATACCAAATTTCGTTGAGATATCTCAGTTTTTGCTCGAGTTATCGTGTACACGGATGGACGGACAGACGGACGGACAGATAGACATGGCTTAATCGATTTCTCTATTCATTCTGAGCATTTATGTATACATTTGTCTATATCTATCTCGATTCGTTTTAGCTGTTACAAACAACCGTTATGTGAACAAAATTAATATACACTTGTGCACAAGTGCGCTCGGGTATAATAATTCGGTTTGTATGGGGAGTGCCACGCCCCTTTTTCTAATAGCCCCAATTCCCAATTTTTATACACGAGCGCACTTGTGCATAAGGGTATACACATTTGTTCACATAACAGTTGTTTGTAACAGCCAAAACGAATCGAGATATGTCTGTCTGTCCGTCCGTCCGTCCGTGTACACGATAACTCGAGCAAAAATTGAGATATCTCAACGAAATTTGGTATGTAGGTTTCCATTAATCCAAGGTAGGTTGGCATTGAAAATGGGCGAAATCGGACTGTAACCACGCCCACATCGCATATAACGGTATATTCCAGAAATACTAAAACTGCGATATTTTAGTAAATACTGAAGATAATTCACTCAAAATTGATAATTACAATAATTTTCAGACGAAAAATAAGAAAATTATAAATTTTTGGAAAATGGGCGTAGCCATGCACATGGTTACATGTGTATATCTTCGTAACCGCTGCACCAATTTCTTCTAAACTTGGCACAACATACCAAATGGCCGAAAATTTCAAAAATTGGGCAATAACCACGCCCACATCCCATATAACGGTAATTTAGAGAAATACAAAATTTTCGATAAATCAGTAAATATTAAAGCTAATTTATTCAAAATTGATGCTTGCAACAATTCTTTACCAAGAAATACGTTTACAGTAAAATTTTGGAAAATGGGAGTGCCACCGCCCACTTATGATCACATACATGTATCTCGGTAACCGTTCTACCAATTTGTACCAAACTCGGTATTTTTATTGTGCTTGCCACATAAAAGCAAAACGATGAAAATGATTGAAATGGGACTAAAATTACGGCCGCTTTTCATATAACGGCAAATTTCAGAAATGCTTGAAACTGCAATATTTCGAAATTTAAGGACGCTAATTTACTCAAAATTGATATCCTCGGCTTACCATCTAGCGGTAGGTTTCGGAAAGGTGAAAATTATATATTTAATACTTGCGCCGGGTATTTAATGTTCGGCTCCGCCCGAACGTAGATTTTCTTACTTATTTTTTCATAACTATGCGATTGATTTTATATACAAATACCAAGTTCCAGTACTCTATCATGAACACTTCCAGAGGTATGCAGTGTGAAAAATTCGGTTTGTATGGGTCGCGCCACGCCCCATTTTCAAATAATCGCAATTTTTCTCCATGAGTATGCGCTTGTTTTCATATATCTCCATACCAAGTTCTAGTGCTCTTTCATGAACACTTCCAGAGATATGTAGTGTGAACAAGTCGATTTGTATGCGAGGTGCCACACCCCACTTTCCAATAACCACAATTTTTGTCCATGAGTATGCGATTGCCTTCGGATATCTCCATACCATGTTCGAGTACTATACCATGAACATTTCCAGAGATAGGCAGTAAAAAAAATTCGGTTTGTATGGGAGGTGCCATGCCTCCTTTTCCAATAACCCCAATATTTCTTCAAGACCATGCGATTGATTTTATATAGATATCTCCATACCAAGTTCCAGTGCTCTATGATGAACACTTCTAGAGATATGCAGTATGAAAAATTCGGTTTGTATCGGTCGTGCCACGCCCCCTGCACCTAGCGGTATTGAATATACTTTGCACTCGATTCTCATACCTACCATATATATACAAACAATTTCATAAAGATCGGTCGAGCCGTGTAGGAGGAGTTCGGCCACGAAAACCGTTACACGAGACTTATATATATTAGATTTAGATATCCAATTTAAAATGCATAATTCAAATAAAATGGGGATATTTTTAACTTAATCTGGACATACGCAAAGGTGAACGAATAGGTAAATATGAGCCCGCTAGGTGTTAATTAGTTCATATTATCGAGAGTGTAATGTAAATACCTTTTCTAATAATTATTTTTTTAACAACTATTTTTTTTTTTCTTATTAACGCTATTATGAAAAGACAATTATGCAAAAACTAGCCAATGCCCGCTTGCTTCATGGTTAGGATGAAACGACTAAAGAGCAGAACCTTTCTCACACATAGGCCAAAAAGAGTAGCGTTGTGATATTTACCTTATAGAATACTAATCCCTCTCGACGTCATGAGCTTTACCGATGGTCCTATTCCCGCCTGTCAGATCTCTATACAATGGCTCATTAGAAATAATTGGTTCTGCGTATAATTTTAGGAAAATTACTACTTATTTATATCATATATGTGTATATCAAAAACTACTTCACCGACATCGACCAAATTTAATATACATATTGCGCTTAGCTTCCTTAAGCACCGCCTTGATGAGTTCCTTTGCCAAACTGGTCAAGAAATCTGAAATTCCGGTACATACACTCATATAAATTCAAGACCGTATTTTTGCTTAAATTGCTTTACTTCGACAATTTGTATGCAATTACATTAGGTAAGGTATCAATTTATTCGAAAATAAATGTACCTTTAGGCAAGTCTGACATATTTGGCAACTTTCAACAAAAAATTTGAAATCAGCGATGGTCAAAGTTGAAAAAATTGAGAAAAATTGGTGTTTATTAAATCATACCCGATGAAAACTCCCAACAAAGTAGGTCTAACAATTTATTATTGTACATAATTTAAAGGTCTATAAATAATTTTTTTTATAATACGAATAATCGATATAATAACAAGTAAGAAAGTCTAAGTTCGGGCGGAGCCGAAAATAAAATACCCGGCGCAAGTACTAAATATATGTTTTTCACCGGGGTGTATCAATTTTGAGTAAATTAGCGTCCTTAAATTTCGAAATATTGAAGTTTCAAGCATTTGTGAAATTTACTGTTATATGAAAAGCGGCCGTAATTTTAGTTCGATTTCAATAATTTTCAACGCTTTACTTCTATGTGACAAGCACAATAACGACACCGAGTTTGGTATAAATTGGTTGGAACTGTTACCGAGATACATATATGTGATCATAAGTGGGCGGTGCCACGCCCATTTTTCAAAATTTTTTTCTAAACGTATTTCTTGGTAAAGAATTGTTTCAAGCATCAATTTTTAATAAATTAGCTTCAATAATTACTGATTTATCGAAGATTTCGTATTTCTCTAAATTACCGTTATATGGGATGTGGGCGTGGTTATTCTCCGATTTTAAAAATTTTCGGCCATTTCGTATGTTCTACGAAGGTTAATAACTGTGCCAAGGTTGGTGCACCAAGATATACACATGTATCCATAATTGGGCGTGGCTACGCACATTTTCCAAAAATGTATAATATTCTTATTTGTCGTCTAAAAATTACTGTAAATATCAATTGTGAGTGAATAATCTTCAGTAGTTACTAAAATATCGCAGTTTTCGTATTTCTGAAAATTACCATTATATGGGAGGTAGGCGTGGTTATTGTCCGATTTCGCCAATTTTCAATACCATCCGTCCTATGCCCAAAAGAAATGCGNCGTATTTCTGAAAATTACCATTATATGGGAGGTAGGCGTGGTTATTGTCCATCCGTCCTACGCCCAAAAGAAGTGCGCATACCAAGTTTCGTTAGGATATCTCAATTTTTACTCGAGTTATCGTGTGCGCAGACGGACGGACGGACGGACAGACAGTCACCGCTTAATCGATTTCTCTTTTCACTCTGATCATTTATGTATATATTTGTCTATATCTATTTCGATTCGTTTTGCCTGTTACAAAGAACCGTTATGTGAACAAAGTTATAATACCCTTGTGCACAAGTGCGCTCGGGTATAAAAAATAAGTGTTTGTAGTCCCTACGCGCGGAGGAAGTGAAAATTGGGCCCACATGCAGAATAGCAGGTTATCACTTTAACTCGAAGTTTACCGGTTAAATTGATAAATTGGCTTGCACAATAAAATTAGAGTTAAATCGCTAAATACTTACTCCAGAAATTTCTTAAAGTTAGCTCTACCTTAGTCAATTCCGTGAGTAACAATGAATGACAAATGGGTGACAATGAGTGGACAAACGGAAATGACAATGAGGTGACAAATAGCTCGCTTATCTGCATAAAAATCCTCATTAACGCTCATATTAATTAACTATATTTTTATGCTATTTATCAAATTACTAAAATGAGCTTAACTCTATTGAAATAATGTAGATAATACGGGATTTTTTCCCCAATTAAACGATTTTAATAATTTTGAAAAAAGAATAAGCAAAATTTCGCTATACAAAACCACTCGCACATGACATGAAAATAAAAAATGAAAAAAATGAAAATGTAAAAAAAAAATTGAAATTTTGTAAATTGACCACCTAATTTTGTTTCTCAATAAGTTTTCTAATTGCTGACCAAAATTCATAACATNCAAAACCACTCGCACATGACATGAAAATAAAAAATGAAAAAAATGAAAATTTAAAAAAAAATTGAAATTTTGTAAATTGACCACCTAATTTTGTTTCTCAATAAGTTTTCTAATTGCTGACCAAAATTCATAACAATCGAATGAATGCTTGCTAAAATATTACAAAAAGTGTAAAAGCCTGCCTTAAAGTTTGTTTGCAAATAACTCGTCGAAAAATTTAAATTAGGGCAAAGCTTTGGTGTCAATATTGCACACCAGGTTAACTTTCGAAATCGTCCAATAAAATTTAAAAAATCGAAAAGTCAACTTTTGGTGGCCCACTTCAGAAAACTTAACTCATTAAGAAAAAGCGCCTACTTTATCATCGGTTTCATACTGTACAGTTGGGTGCTTGTTGCATTCATTCAATGCCTAGGCTATTACGCTTAAATGAAAATGTTTGCACATAATTTAAGATTCATAATTCATTGCAATATTCAAAGCAAATTTCAGCTCAATTACTGCCAAACTAAGCGCCTCGGAATAGAACGAGGCAATAAAAAAGTACCTAAGNCGGTTTCATACTGTACAGTTGGGTGCTTGTTGCATTCATTCAATGCCTAGACTATTACGCTTAAATCAAAATGTTTGCACATAATTTAAGATTCATAATTCATTGCAATATTCAAAGCAAATTTCAGCTCAATTACTGCCAAACTAAGCGCCTCGGAATAGAACGAGGCAATAAAAAAGTACCTAAGCAAAGCAGCGCAAATGAAATAAGCAGCCAGGAGCAATCGAATGTAAACTTCAGCATTAATTATGCTCGCAATATATATGTATGTATATAAGGGTGTCCCAGAAAAATTCTTTTGAGAAATTCGATTCATGTTGACCTAAATAACATATAAATACATACGTATGTACANGCAAAGCAGCGCAAATGAAATAAGCAGCCAGGAGCAATCGAATGTAAACTGCAGCATTAATTATGCTCGCAATATATATGTATGTATGTATGTATATAAGGGTGTCCCAGAAAAATTCTGACCTAAATAACATATGAATACATACGTATGTATATAAAGCGTTATCGTCGTGGGATGACAATAACCCGTGACAATTTGAAATGAAAGTTTTGGTTACACAGTTATACAGAAGTTACTATGTATAAGACTTCTTATCTCGAATGAAAAAGTTGCCTTGTGTATCGCACACATAAAGGTAGGCTCAATCGCAGTAAAAATACGTTTTTAGTTCGTTCACTACAATCGGATAATTTTGAGTATGTTACTGTTGNTCGTGGGATGACAATAACCCGTGACAATTTGAAATGAAAGTTTTGGTTACACAGTTATACAGAAGTTACTATGTATAAGACTTCTTATCTCGAATGAAAAAGTTGCCTTGTGTATCGCACACATAAAGGTAGGCTCAATCGCAGTAAAAAGACGTTTTTAGTTCGTTCACTACAATCGGATAATTTTGAGTATGTTACTGTTTATTTCATATTCTTATCTGAAATGATGCCCAAAATGTCCACATTATATAATGTTGCTATTGCATGGCATTGTTTACCTGTACCTCAACAAGACCCTCAAATCGATTGTCAGCAGAATTTGTGCCAAATACAAAGACACGTTGTTGGCAACATGCAAAGGAATTAACGGCAGGTTCTATGTAAATTATGCTGCGTCATTTTGCTCACGAGTGACAACTAAGATGCAGTACATGAAACTGCAGGCCTGTCCAAATACACTTAGTCTGTTCCTGTGAACTTCGGACTAAAACCTGTGGAACTGTCAAACTACAATTTTACTCTCTCAAGAGAGAGTAAAAGGAGAACAAATGCAGATGTGCACGGGAACGCAAAAAGCACTATTTCCTGTAAAAACGTCAGTCGGTTTGTTTACATGTCATTTGTACAACACTGATTTGGCTGAAATATCACTAAATAATTATTAAAATCTATACATATTCAAATATTTCGTTGTTTACATCCATTTTTTTTTAACAAATATAAGGTTATTTGCTTTCACTGCTTTCTGTTTTTGCTTGCACATGTAAATCGGCTGATCGTTTGACCTTTTTCATGAACTTACAGGAAAAAAACTCCGGACTAAATCCTGTAACTTCTGACTAGGAACAGTTGCTCAGTTACTCTCACAAAAATTGTTCCCACTTACATGTTTTATGCTNTCACTGCTTTCTGTTTTTGCTTGCACATGTAAATCGGCTGATCGTTTGACCTTTTTCATGAACTTACAGGAAAAAAACTCCGGACTAAATCCTGTAACTTCTGACTAGGAACAGTTGCTCAGTTACTCTCACAAAAATTGTTCCCACTTACATGTTTTATGCTAATAGGAACGACTTCCTGTAAGTTCTGACTAAATCCTCTAAACCGGACTGCTATTGGAACAGACTAACTAATGATATGCACAGTTTCGGTTGAAAATCGAAATAATGCATATGAGAAAAACCGAAATAATGCACATATGCACAGTTTCGGTTNTTTCGGTTGAAAACCGAAATAATGCATATGAGAAAAACCGAAATAATGCACATATGCACAGTTTCGGTTCAAATCCGCAATAATGCATATTAGAAAAACCGAAATTGTGCATATGCACACTTTCGTTTGAAAACCGAAATAATACATATGAGAAAAACGAAGTAATGCATTCATGCACAGTTTAGGTTCAAAACCGAAATAGTGCATAAATAAAAACGAACTTATTTCAGCGTAAGCGGCCTTCGGCCGCGGTCATGGATTTTAACCCTTACTATGTAGAATGCTCCTTTTTGTGTTGCCGGAAAAGGGGGCCAGAAGTATTTTTGCTCAGAGCTTCTTTCTGCGTAGGCGGCCTTCGACCGCGCTTAGGGATTATAACCCTTACTAAGTAGAAGTACATAATTCATATTAGAAAAAAAACGAAATTATTCATATGCACACATTCGTTGGAAAACCGAAATAATGCATATGTAAAAAAAAAAAACAAGTAAGAAAGTCTAAGTTCGAGCGGAACCGAACATTTAATACCCAGCGCAAGTATTAAATATATGTTTTTCACCTTTCCGAAAGCTGCCACTAAATTAGCGTCCTTAAATTTCGAAATATTGCAGTTTCAAGCATTNAAAAAAAAAACAAGTAAGAAAGTCTAAGTTCGAGCGGAACCGAACATTTAATACCCGGCGCAAGTATTAAATATATGTTTTTCACCTTTCCGAAAGCTGCCACTAGACGGTAAGCCGGGGATATCAATTTTGAGTAAATTAGCGTCCTTAAATTTCGAAATATTGCAGTTTCAAGCATTTCTGAAATTTACTGTTATATGAAAAGCGGCCGTACTTTTAGCCCGATTTCAACAATTTTCAACGTTTTACTTTTATGTGGCAAGCACAACAACCGTACCGAGTTTGGTACAAATTGGTAGAACGGTTACCGAGATACATATATGCGATCATAAGTGGGCGGTGTCACGCCCATTTTCCAAAATTTTATCATGAATATATTTCTTGGTAAAGGATTGTTGAAAGCATCAATTGTGAATAAAGTAGCTTTAATATTTACAAATTTATCGCATATTTCGTATTTCTCTAAAACACCGTTATATGGGATGTGGGTGTGGTTATTGTCCGATTTCAAAAATTTTCGGACTGTGCCAAGGTTGGAACAAATTGGTGAAGCCATTTTCCAAAGACTTATAAANTTGGTAGAACGGTTACCGAGATACATATATGTGATCAGAAGTGGGCGGTGTCACGCCCATTTTCCAAAATTTTATCATGAGTATATTTCTTGGTAAAGGATTGTTACAAGCATCAATTGTGAATAAAGTAGCTTTAATATTTACAAATTTATCGCATATTTCTCTAAAACACCGTTATATGGGATGTGGGTGTGGTTATTGTCCGATTTCAAAAATTTTCGGACATTTGGTATGTTGTACCAAGGCTAACAACTGTGCCAAGTTTGGAACAAATTGGTGCAGCCGGTACCAAGATATACACATGTAACCATAAGTGGGCGTAGCTACGCCCATTTTCCAAAGACTTATAACATTCTTATTTTTCGTCTAAAAATTATTGCAGGAATCAATTTTGAGTGAATTATCTTCAGTACGTACTAAAATATCGCAGTTTTCGTATTTCTGAAAATTACCATTATATGGGAGGTAGGCGTGGTTATTGTCTGACTTTGCCCATTTTCAATACCGTCCGTCNATATGGGAGGTAGGCGTGGTTATTGTCCGACTTTGCCCATTTTCAATACCGCCCGTTCTATGCCCGAAAGAAGTGTACGTACCAAGTTTCGTTAAGATATCTCAATCTTTACTCAAGTTATCGTGTGCACTGACGGACGGACGGACGGACAGACAGTCACCGCTTAATCGATTTCTCTTTCCATTCTGATCATTTATGTATGCATTTGTCTATATCTACCTCGATACGTTTTGCCTGTTACAAACAACCGTTATGTGAACAAAGTTATAATACGCTTGTGCACAAG
The DNA here is from genome assembly GCF_001687245.7 of Rhagoletis zephyria. Classification (NCBI taxonomy): domain Eukaryota; kingdom Metazoa; phylum Arthropoda; class Insecta; order Diptera; family Tephritidae; genus Rhagoletis; species Rhagoletis zephyria. Next base: position 40,216 of record NW_016159704.1, read on the forward strand.
TGCGCTCGGGTATAAAAACGAAGTAATGCATACATTCACCGTTTCGGTTGATAACCGAAATAAGGCATACATGCATACTGTGTCCCGACTAGGAATGTTAATCCCGGGATCCCAGGATCCCTGTCTTTTTAAGCTCCCAAAAATCCCGGGATTCTTGGAAAATAATCCCGGGATTTTCGTGACTTGTAATTTGCACTGATGGCAATAATAGAAACTCCTTTTCTTGACCAGTATTGGCTATATTTCTTTTTTTATGTAATAACTAATGTTTTTTTTTTATAAATGTCTAGCTCATTACACATATAACACTGCGCGATAGTAAATTTTAAACACAAATATCAATATATTCGCGAAACCATTGGCCAACTATAGTACAATGGCGTTTTTAGTTTTCACTCTGACGTCAGTTATTCAAAAATTATTTAAAAAAATTCAGAGAAATGTGCTTAGGGAAGAAGTATGGGTATCAAATTGAAAAGGAAATCCTGTAGAATTTAAACAGATTGAAGTTTGGGTGCAGAAGTATTTAAAATGCCCTTTTAAAATTGTATCCTTGAAATTTCGCAATATTTGTTTTTGAAAAAATTATATGTTTAGGATTTATATAAACTCGATAACATCCTCAAATTTCGTCCTTCTAATTTTATTAGCTTAAAAAATTACCCTGTGAATCCAAAAAAGTTGAATTTTTTTAGATTCTANATCCTTGAAATTTCGCAATATTTGTTTTTGAAAAAATTATATGTTTAGGAATTATATAAACTCGATAGCATCCTCAAATTTCGCCCTTCTAATTTTATTAGCTTAAAAAATTACCCTGTGAATCCAAAAAAGTTTAATTTTTTTAGATTCTAAAAAAATTTCCTCTTTCATTTGATACCCATATTTTTATTCTACATTGCATTGAGGTTTTTAAATAATTTTTGGAATTAATCATATCTTTGAAATAACAAAGTCCTTTAAAATGAATCCTGACGTCAGAGAGAAAAAATAAAAAACGCCACTTTAAATAAAAAAGTAGGTTTCAAACCAATTTATTTATTATTTAATTTATGGTAAGAGAGCTTCTCAAATAATATAGAAGCAAGTTTTTCGATTTAAGTTGTTGAAAAGTAATGAATATCTAAATACCGGGACTAATATCGGGATCCCGGGATTGTGATAACGACATCCCGAAAATCCCGGGATCGGAAAAAGCTGAAAAATTAACATCCCTAGTCCTGACTTACATATCATGTGTTGTAGATACGCATTTTTGTTATGCTCAAAGTTAAAAGCAAAGCAGCAGGGATGTACCACTGACATTCTATATAAGTATTGTGTATATATTTCGCATCAATGCAAAGCAACATGCAACTTGGAACCCGCCCAAGCATCTTAATGCTCAGCAAGCAATTCGACTGCCACCACGCTAACAAGCATTTGCTGCAAGCATAGCCACCTTATAGGCTCTCTACGAACTCATGGACGAGATCCAGACTTACATGGTACGTTCATTGGACTCATCGTTGAACAGACAGGCCTGAAGCAACTTTACCAACTATCGCCCCGTAAATGTCACTATCGAATTTTAACTCCCTCCCATTACAGACGAAGACCTTCAGCTTCCTCGAGAAACTAGCGTGTCTCTGGCGCAATCAAGGCCTGTGTTCGTCACGTGAAAATAAAATTTTTTCGGATTATGACATACCTGAACATACTCTTTACCCCATTCAGCTTATACGACTGACGTATCACCTCATTCTCTTTCGCATGGTTTTCGATCCGTGAAGGGATGTTACCATTCGATCCCTGGATACTATAATGGGTTACACTATTACTTATTCAGACTGTATCCCAAGATACCCAGTATATATGTCCACTTGTATAGGTCCTTATATACCCNCATTCTCTTTCGCATGGTTTTCGATCCGTGAAGGGATGTTACCATTCGATACCTGGATACTGTAATGGGTTACACTATTACTTATTCAGACTGTATCCCAAGATACCCAGTATATATGTCCACTTGTATAGGTCCTTATATACCCTTTATAGGTGAAAAAATTAATTTATAGAGTTTGCGTATCGAATCTCGCAAAAATGACCATCTTATGTTCTGGGATACCCTAATGTATGCAAACACTTACATCCATACAAGTATATACATTCGACCAAGCGCCAAGTACTAGATCATTGTGACAACAGACACAGCAGCAGCAGATGTATTTATTTTTTGCTCCTCCTTTTTTCTTAAATGGGGGAACCTGCCTGTAGTTTTTGGTGTCTGCTGCAGGGCCAGCAATAGCCTAGGTACGTTCGTAATTTGTGGTTATAAGTATCTGCCAATTAAGTTGACACGACTAAAGGCTATACAACGCAGAGGTGGCGCCTGTAAAATGGAACATGAAATGGTACTCGACCCCAACATTTGACATAAATGCTTATTGCATGGTCAGAGAATGATTAAAGTTACAGTGTGTTTCGAAAAAAGAATATTGAGTACTCGTACTAGTTACTTATGTTACAATCAAGAAAAGAGATCTTATTAGACCACTTCCTGCGCACCTGAAACTTAGTTAGTTTGTTTTTCTCACAACGTTTTGGTATAGAATATGTTACGTTCCTCTTTCAAAATTATGATTGGCTACTTTATGAAAAACATCCTGCTGATATTGAAAGATTTTTTATTATTAATCTGTATCTGTTGTTGTATCTGATTTTTAATTATATTACATCACAAATTGTATCTCTGTTCTTGTATATTACTCTATCATAAATTAAACGGGAAGTAATAAGCACCGACCACAAAAGGTTTGGAGGAGGCGAAGGCAAAGTGGTGTCAACAAGTGAATTTTTAGACATGAGCACAATAGAACTTAACTACGCCACTGCTAATACGGTGCATTCTGCAGTCACTTATCCTATCTTGTGGATCTTATTTATTGGCAATTCACTCAGGAATACATGAGGAAGGCGCAAGCCACTTACTTAAGATTATAATTCTTTTCGATTTGATTTCTTTTAGGTACATATTTTAACATCAAAACAAGCAATTGGCATTAGAGGACGGCCTGGGACATAGCGGCAAGACATGCAAAACAAATTAAATTCGATAGTAGCATGGTGGCAGAGTAGCGGTTGCATTCTTTGGCATTGACGGATGATGGGCTAAAATTCAATGCTCTGAGACGGCATGGCATTTTGCGAATTTATAGCTACCAACAGTGGAGGAATTCGGAAATTTTTAGAGAATTATGTTTTGCTGGCAAACAGCTTCGTTGACAATTTATTTTAAATAAAGTACTTTTAATTATTTATTAGAGGGAATCAAACACACTTACATACGGACACAGTTTACACCAAACATATTTGTAAGTATATTTTTGCTATATATTTAATTTTCAATCATAAAAACAAGCTCTTAATATTTTTTAGAAATGTATAAATGTACATGTATGTTTTGTACATCAAAATGGGATAATCTAAATTGAGTATGAAAATAGTCTTAAACTTTATTCTGAAATAATTTTACAGCTAAACATATGTATGAATATGTATAGTATTTGCGAAAACAGACGTACATACAAAGTACATGAATCAACAAACAAAGGATGAAGTCTAAAACTGTTGCTGAACGCCTGCATTTCATATTTACAACAAAATACATATTTATAGCTTTACTAAACTGAGAGATAATCCACCATGAAAGTTCTAAAATACTTTTTTTTAACAAGCAGCATTTTAAAAATATCGTATTTTAATCCTAAAAAAGCTTTCAGTGCATTTACTAAATTTACAAACAGCAATTATTTATGAGGTGCATGCATTTTTGCCTGAATAATTGGCCTAAGAGAATATTTAACTAGTATTCTTTATCTAAAACAATATATTACTTTCAGAGTTTCCATTTCATAAAAATTGTTTACTATTTTCTTATTCCACAGCATTTGTCCTGAGAAAAGACATCAAGAAACTTGGAAGAATTTATTAAAAATTGTGGAATATTAGACATGGTAGACGCATTAGAGTTTATTTCGCAACATTATATAAATCTATTGATCCTAATTTTTTTTATTAAAATCAGTTTATCAAGAATGGAACAGAACCGAAAGAGTTTCTCTGTTGCGCCAACTTAAATTGCGACTACTTTTTTACACATGGAGTTAAAAAGTGCGTCTCAGGCTCAAATGGAAAATTGCAACTTATTTATTCGATGTGTAATTCAGCAAGCATTTTTAATAAATATAGATTTTGTATATTCGAAATAATGTATTAACTCCTTCCACTGATATGTATGTATGTATGTGTACACCCATATTAGGGTGGATCTACTAATTTATTACTAATGGCATTTCCTGATTCTGCAAGTAAATCTAAAAGAAATTGTAGAAGAAACCACCTGAAATGAGTTTTTAACCTGCGCACTTTTGAAAGAAAAATTTAGTTTTTCACAATTTTTTTTTCGTTCTATGCCACTTTTATAAAGTATTCACCTTTTGTTAAAACTAATGGATACAAAACGCCTATATACATATATTTAAGTTTATAATATTTTTAATTTATTTACCAGATTGACCGTGCAAAAATACACCCCGTGCTAAAATTATAAACGCACCACAAATTGACAAGTTTAAGCAATTAATTGTTTTGGCATTTTTTTGTTTAAAAGATTGATCAGTTTCTACATATAAAAAATTGTCTTTGTAAAATGCCAACACCGTCAGTAAAAAAAACATTGCCAAAAATCAACAGTAAGTGTTAGCTAAACTTGCACTTTATTTTACTAAAATGGAATAGAAAACGAAACTGTATACTCAAATCTTTCTAAGAAATTAAAATTTTTGAAATTTTTAACAAAGTTTGTTATTTTTTTTTTAATATTTATCGCACAAAGTTTGAAACTTGTATTTATATAGATAGTTGTAACAAAAGGTGAACAGGTGAAAGGTGAAAAGGCTGTTCTGCGTTGGTAACACAAAATTTGTTACCGGTTAGTAAAGTTACTGTCAATGTTTAAACCCTTTTCGTATTCTCCACACTCTTGTAACCGGTAAATTTTGTTACCATCTCATGAGCAGGTAACAAAATATTGCCCCGTGAAATATGTAACACCAGAATTTCAACAAAACTCCATAGCTGAAATGTTGAATAAATTAAAACGTTACCAAGGTAAATAGAATTGCGGTTGCAAGAAGTAGTGACAATTGTTGGTAACAAAATTAGCGTGTTACAAAATGTTTGGTTACAAGCAGAATAGGCCTGTTTGTAAGACTGACACAGAACGAAAAAATAAAACTTTGTGAAAAAGTACATTTTTTTTTTGTAAATGCGCAGGCTAGAAACTAATTTCCGACTTATAGTTTCATCTACATTTTCTCTACGAATTATCTGTATAAACCGAAAATACATGCGATTTGCCGAAAAAATATTCTTCCGAACAATTTGACCCGTCCTAATCCACATACTCATACTTTCATATTGCATATTTGCCCATTTTGGGTGGTTGTGTCTGTACATTATAATTCCATATATGTGTGTATGAATGTATATTCATACATATATTCATATTATTACGTTGCTTAACACTTCTTTGGCTTATCGTACATTCATTAAATTTTTATTAAATTACATAAATTAGATTTAAATCGCAAGGCGAGTGTTTAAATTAAGTAAGTACAAACCTTCGAGTGAATATTTTCAAAACTTTGAAAAATAAAGCGGCAAAAACACACACAAACATGTGTACGTGTGTATGTTATTTACTTTAAATCACTTACTAGCAAGCTTCTGAATATTTTGTATCTACTGTTGCCATATTATATGTACATTCTTAAGTGCTTGAGTTCCACAATGTTTTTGCGATAGACATTATTGAATTGTGGTCATGCACGCATACGAATTTACATGGGTTATACTCCTCTCTGTGGCTTCAAATAGCCAAGTTATCACAGTTTTCGAAATTTATTAAAGACATTAAAAACCAGCACTTTTTTAAATTTCTCCACGTATGTATATAGTATGTACATATGTACAATGTTTTTTCTTCTGTTATTTATCTAGCTACTGTGCAAAAAATTATTTTATGTAATGCTCTACCGCTGAAGTGTTTGAAATATTTTACATAATTGTTGACGAAATTATGCTGCTCGCTTGCCTTTAAAAATTATTCCAGTATTTAAAATAAGTTAACTTTAAAAATCTATTTACATTTACTATAATTTAAATATATAAGCAGATTCAGGTTTTTGAGGAATGCCTCTATTTCGACTCTCTCTTTAAATTATATTACAATTTACAGTTTTCTTGATTTGTATAAAAAATGAGACCTTAGGTACATTCATATATTTTTTAAGCCCATAGCATTCAAGCTTGATTCTAGAAATTTTACTACTTTACACTCAACGCATTCTGACAAGGAGCTACTTGCTACACACACGCACAGCGTTTATTTACGCATACAGAATACATACACGCTCGCAATCGCACTTACGCTCAGCGACATTCGTCGCCCACTTTCATACTCGTTTAACGCTGGAGATGATGGTTGCTGCTTTGTGCGTTATCCTGGAGATTTTACAGCCCATGGTCGTTGGTATTAAGGAAACTGCGACAAACGCGACTCACTTCCGGATTCGCATGGTTCATAAGCTGCATGTAGATCTGTTTGTGTAGTTGAATTTCATTGGTCATCTCCTGTAGTTGGCGCAAAAGTGCCTCCTTCTCTTTCAGCAACGTCTTGACCCGCTCCTCTACTTCCCGTGAGCGTACCTTCGCCTTCTCGCGCGATTTTCGCACCGCTATGTTGTTACGTTCTCGTCTTCGTCGGTATTCCTCGCTGCCCTTGTCTACATGCTTGAGCGAAGATTTGCGTTGATGTTGAAGTTGTTTGTTATGGTGTTTGAGGAGATGGGCGCCAGCTGCCAGATGAGGAAGATTCATAGAATGGTGTGCCAGCACGTTAGCTGAGGTGAGGGTTGTGAAGTTGGGTGCTGTACCGCCAGCTCCGTTGTTCATACCGCCGGTGTTGACCGGGCCGTTGTTTGCCGCTGTCTGGTAGGGATTGTAGAGACCGTTGGCACCACTATTTGTGATGAAAGCTGCCGCCGCTGCATTGTTTGCGTTTGTCTCCTGTAATTGGCGGCGATATTCCGGGTCGATGGGCTCCTCTTTAATGGTGGATGTGTCTGAGCCAACCGAGGAGTTCTCATCACTTGAGTTAGTACTGTAGGCTGCGCCGGAGTGAACCGCCTGTGGCATGTATGCCAGAGCGCTGCGTCCGTAATTGTGCTGTTGAGTGCGCAGCGACTGTTGCTGCAGTTGATGCTGTTGCAACACTTTTGCCGCTGCGCTCACCATCCCGTTGGGCGGCAGGGTGGCTGAAAGCCCTCCGGGGCTTGTTACCATGTCGCTGAATATACCCAGGCCCTCCTGTTCGCGAAACTGATCGTCGATCAAGTGTTGCAGATCCAAAGTGATTTCCTGTGCGGTCAACTCGTCCAGATCAGATTGGGAGTATTGCTGCAGCATTTGCTTCTGAAGCAGGTTGTTCACATTGTTTACATTGGCGTTAATGTTGGAGGTATTGTTGTTGTTAAGAGCCGCGGCCGCATGTTGCATTTGATGGACTGCGTGCTGTTTGACCACCAGACCAGAATTCTGTTGTTGCGCAGCAATTGCAGCAGATGCTGCCATATTTCCAACATTATTGTTATTGTTGGCATCTGTGCCGTTGCTATTATTGCTATTGGGGTTGTTCATGTTGGGGTTGGCGTTGTTGTTTTGCTGGTGGGCGCTGGGCATGGCAGTCAGTGTGATTTGGCCGATGATTGCCTGTTGGGGCGGAGGCTGTTTTTTGAGGTCCAGCTGAGAGAGGGTCTGCACGGTGTCGTACATCTGCGTTGACTCCATGTTGAGCATTTTAAGTTGCGCGAATGAAGGCAAAATTTTGCAGTTTGTATACTATTCCCCCGGATGAAGTTAGCTTATGGAATTAAATTATAGCACGAAATTTAACTGAGCCCTAAAGATGGACGCTTAAACTATTTTTATGATTATTAGCCACGGGAATACGAGAAACTTTATTAGTGCTTTTTTATTATTCACCAAAAATTCTATGGCGTTTTTAATCACAAAGATTTTCTCTTTGATTGTTTGTTTAAGTCACTTTGGGTGCGTTTGCTGTGGTCTTCAAATATATAGGTACATATGTGTATCTTTCAACATTAATATTACCAATTGCCTTTCAAAGTCCTGTTTTGGTTTGCACAGTTTTATGAGGTAAAATCTTTGGATTTGGTTTGAGTCGTAACAAATTTTAGCATTCTTTGACTTTTGTGTTCTATTTCATGTACATATATTCTGCTTTTAATTTTTTTAGTTAGGGCAGCAATTTAATGTCGGAAATTTGTTTTTTTTTTGTTTTTTGTTGGAACAGCTGCTGTCACAATTCTTTTTATAAAAAGTTTACAAAAATAGTCACGGCTTGTACATACATATATGTGTAATATGTTTTTCTAGTATTTGCGATGCAATTTCATTAAATGTCGGTTTAGTTTTTTGTAATAAAATAAACGTCTGTTTTCATTTCACAACTCACTATTTTCATTCATTTTGTGTTTTAGTTTAATCGCACCCAATGTTTTTAATTCACTCAATTCGTTTATTTCTTTCTATCTATTTTACCAACATGAATGATTTGTCGGGTAAGTAATTTTGAAAATTTAAATTTGGTTTCGTTACTGTTAGTTAGCTTTAAAGCGTCTGGTTTACCGCGCGAGCCGTCACTTTTACTTAACAACCTTCCTCGGTCGACTGAAGTGTTTCACAAATGATGCAACCGATTTTATATTTTCCACTTACACGACGTGCGCGTCCGCGTCCGCATCCGTTCATGAGTGTAACCAACTCAATAACTTGCAGTTGCCGCTGCTGCAGCTTTGGCTATCGTGGCTCTTCGCCAAGTCTTCAGCGTCTTCGTTTTGGCCCAACAATGACGACGATGTGTTCGTACGCTGCAGCCACGCAGTTGGCGTCTGAGCTAACGAAAGAAAATGTATATGACCCACCGAAAACAACCACCGACTGTGTAACTGAACAACCCGACCGCCTGTTAATCGCAATACCGACAATGACGTCGCTTATGCAATGACGAATGGCGAGTCTGGGGAAGCACGCAAGCTTTTTTCTTTAACGGAGCTCCCGTTTTTAATACCAAAGGAAATATGGTGTCAGTTAAGTTACGCCCGAATTCTCTAAATTGACCCCTCTGCTGCTTGTCTCGGAAAAACGGGGTTAACTTTGTTCGTTACCGAAGGCTGCACACGTCTGTTCGCCACAATTTGTGAATTGCAACTAAAAGTTGGACTGTAACTCGCTTGTTATCTCCGGCATTAACCGAAAAGAAACTTCAAAGAAAGAGATTCCAAAATGAATTAGTAGAAGCAGAAGCAAATTATAAAAAGATATCTTCGCCTCGTCTAAAAGAAGTTGCCGAAAATATCAACAAAACATAGCATACACAATCTGATCGTAAAGCACACACTGAAACGTTTGTTTGTAAGCTTTCCATTACTAGTTTTCTGCAACTACCTGTGGATTTGAGTGGTGCGCCACTGCCCCTTTCCCATACAAATAAAATTATGTAAATACATATTTATGTATGTATATAGTTACGTGTGTGCATACATACAATCTCCCGTCAAAGTACTTTCGGCCCACTGGTGAATGCGCCAATGTTTCCCCCCACGATCTTATACTCTTTGACTTCATTCAAGTGCTAGTATTGGTGTACACTCAGAGCTTCCCAAAACACTTTCGCTCTCTTCGATGGAATGCTGTTTTCACGTCTACTATTTGCTGGTTACTCGCTCAGCTGTTTGGCTGCTTTAATGGCTGAGTACTTTGGTGCATCTGTATAATTTTTTTTGTAGTTGATCCCTTGCCTATCATGTTTCTGAAGTTTTGTGTGGCCAGTTAACAAGCTGGACTCATGTTTTATATCGACAAAAGCAAGTACCGAAAATGCATTGATGAGAACTGCATCCATAAAAACGTATTGTTTTTCTACTGTTTTTTTTTAATTTTTTTCAAAGACTAGTATAAGAAAAACTTAAATAACTGAACCTAAATTCTTCCGATTTAGACTTGTGATGTATCATTGGAAAGGCAAAGGTAGGGTGAACGAACATTATTCAAAGTTAAATTAAGATGTGTTGGTATTTGAAAAAAAAAAAATTGGGACACGAATGACTCTTTTTTGCACATAAATAAAAATAGTGGGAAAATACCTTTTCTACCGAGATCCCATAAGTCTAAATCAGAATAGTTTTGGCCCAGTTATTTAATAGCGATTTCGTTTCTACAAAAAGTGTTGCCTTCTCATCGCCTTTTTCTTAGTGTTGTGCGTAGAGGAGAAGGTTGATTTTTCGGTAGAAACGAAATCGGTATAAGTTTTTCGTAAATCAATTTTTGAAAAAAAGTAAAAAAAAGATCAGATCAAAAATCTCATTATTACGATATAGTTGAAAAGATTTTTAAATATTTTGTATTCAGATTTTTTAAGCCAGATCTGTCTATCATCTGAGTGGACTTTTTTATTTCAAAAACTTCTTTAAGAAACTATTTGTATTCATAAAAAACTCCATTTTTAGAGGTATTTTCAAATCGGTCCAGCTCGCTTAAATCTTAATATATTTCCGAAATATTTTGGTGGACGTCTTAGAATATAATAAGTTTGTAATCTCGGCGGAAAAACTGCAACTTTTTTGGTGATTCAGTCTAATGTACACACATATCGACGCCTCCAAACCATACTATGCTAAAAGCCAGCTTATGGCAACTTAACTTAATTTAACGGAACGTAGAACTTAGAGAATCAAAATGAAACAGATTTCGACGTGGCATTAACTTACGCTAAGTTTCGGCTGTTCAATTACAAGCAACACCCATTTAACAGAATTTTTAACAGAGAGCCATAAGTTACGTTAAGTTGCCATAATCGACCATAAGTCTGACTACCAGGTCTATTCTGCACGTTATCGAAGATTTTGTGACCGGAAAAGTGTATTACAAAAAAATGTTAACACTTCTTGTCACCGCGATTCTAGGTACGTTGGTAATGCAGTGCAAAATATTCAGCAATTCAGCTATGAAGATTTGTGGAAATTCTTGTATTGCATATTTCACGGGGCAATATATTGTTACCAGTTCATGAGATGGTAACCAAATTTACCGTTTACAAGAGCGCACAGAATGCGAAAAGGTTTAAAAATTGACAGGACACTTTAATTACCGGTTACAAAATTTGTGTTACCAGCGCAGAATAGACCTGTAAGTCTAATTGACTTAGCATGGTACGGTTTGGAGGTGTCGATATGAATGTATCCAAGTAGTCGTTGCCGGTCTTCAACCATGACTTCTTTTCCAAAATCCATCCGCTGACGGTATCTACATAAGCAGATCTTGTAATCGTTTGATTTCTTGAACAGGAATTGGTATATCCGTCACTAAAAAGGCGTCTAAGAGAACCTCCTCATTGCCTTCTACACTCTTGTGGTCGGGGAACCAATATAGGTGGGCGGTTTTAGAAGCAGCTAGCCTTCTTATAGCTCTATTGTAGTCCGTTCGTATTTCAAGACGAAAGTGGAACGATAATCATTGAAAAAAGCGAAAGTTTGTGAGTTCTTGTCAAGATAGAGGAATCTCCGAAGAAAAGGAAATAAAGTATAAAATAGCACCCGATTATTGAAAATATCAATATATTTATTAATGGAAATATTACAATCGCACTTCTGTAATAAAAGTTGTGGGCATACGTACATCCATAAGTTGGGAAAGCATACACATACATATGTACATACATACGCGGTAACTTATTTGTTTTCCGCCAACATAGCCATTACAAATTACACCAGCTATCCCGTATTAAAAAAACTACATCAATATTCACTTGAAATGTGCTCTGCAAAATATTAAGGCATTATTTAAAGATGTTAACCACCGTTGACTGGTACACTGAAAGATTTAAAGAGGCGTTTGTAGACCTTCTGTCCGCTGCTCAAGACCAAGTGAAGACGACGTTACCGACACCGTGTTATATGCATGGAGTCGAAAACGTCCTTAACGATGTTAACCGATGATTAGTGTCAACCAGGCTTTGAGCAATCGGCCCTTAGTAGTTCTTCACTTGGAAGAAAATCCCAATGCTGAGTTCATTCGATCCTTGAGCGCCAAATCGCAGAACTGTTTCATTGCTGCAGCAGGTCTTGAGCAGCGGACAGAAGGTCTACAAACGCCACTTTAAATCTTTAGACCAAAATGCTAAATATTATGCATGTAAGTCAAAATATATTCGAAAGGCCACACTTAAACTCACTTATACGTTTTCTACTCCTGCCCAGTTCATCTAAGCTCTCATCCTCTGACGAATCGTCAAGTTTTTATCAACTCGCATTATTTTTTACTTCATTTACACAAATTTGCATATAAGCACATAGTGAGCTTAGTTTAGTTAAGTTGTAACAAACGCGCTTTCTTTTATTTTAATTTGCTCAATTTGTAAACAAAGTGTTATTTAGCTGTCAAAATTATGCTATTCTGAACCATGATTCAATAATTAAAGGTTTGCGCACTAGTGGCGTTAGAGTTTTGACACTGTCGTACAAACGTTGCACATACAAACACACAGTGCCACAGTGGGGTACGGCCTATAGCGTAGTAATGGCAAAAACTAAAGGCAAGAAAACAACGAGTACCACTTTTCCAGAAAGGCTGCGCGATATAATAACGACTATATTCAATGTTGCCGTGGCGTTCAGAAGAAATGTATCACCAAAATTCCCTAAAAAGGATCAAAAGTATCATGAAAAAAAATTTTAAGTATCAAAGTATCAATCTCCAATAAAACTTCTGATTCTTAAATTAAAATGGCAGTTTGAATTTTTAATGAAGACCATTGACAGTTTTTATTAATATTTTTTGGTTTTTATATAAAATGCATGGTGAAAATAAAGCTTTTATCTGGGTAACAGTTGAATTCATTCGCATAGTTAACCCTTTCACTATATAGTATCCATATGGATATACTCAACTTTGTGGTCGGCTGACAATCTCCACGCCAGAAAAACAACTTAGTTTTCAACTGATTATAATTTTTTAAGGTCTTAGGAAACACCTACAATGGAAATATATATTATTTTCGTTTAACTGAGAAAAATACAGCATTAAAAATAGACGGGTATATATTTTTTTAACTTTTGGTGAAAAAGAGGTTTTGTTTTATAAAAATTACACATATATTTGACCACATATATACTTTTTAAACATGTCAAATATGTAGAAAAGCGTTCGTTCTAACATTTTGCATTATTAATTTATTAATTTAATATCTGTAATAGGCTTGCCGATTTTTTAAACATTCCTTGTATCCATATGGATACACGCGTAAGTTTGGGTTGAAAACGGTGTACGCACAAGACAAATAAAATCATTTTGCCTTTGATGCTGCTATCGTGCAGACGTTTGCTATTAGCTCTACTGACAGCAACATAATTAAAAAAATGGCTAGAAAATTAGGAGATCATGAAATTGAACAACTATTAACTACTTTCGTCGATTCCGATATTTCTGACTTAGAAGATGAATCGGACGAATATGACCTGACTAACAATTTATTAGATGCGCTTGAAAACAATAAAAGCTTTTTATTAGAAGAGATATCTCGAGAATGTCCGTATGAGATAAACATACAGGATATAGATGGTGGTAATGATGAGGGTTCTGGGGAAATTGATATAGTAGAGAGCCATTCAGTTGGTGGGACAGTTCAAGAAAGCGCTGTCTTCCAAACTCCACAGGTGCCATTGAAAAAGGCTGACCAATTTCGTTGGAAAAAAACTTCTTGGACTACTCCAGAGACTCCAAACCATACTATGCTAAAAGCCAGCTTATGGCAACTTAACTTAATTTAACGGAACGTAGAACTTAGAGAATCAAAATGAAACAGATTTCGACGTGGCATTAACTTACGTTAAGTTTCGGCTGTTCAATTACTAGCAACACCCATTTAACAGAATTTTTAACAGAGAGCCATAAGTTACGTTAAGTTGCCATAATCTGACCATAAGTCTGACTACCAGGTCTATTCTGCACGTTATCGAAGATTTTGTGACCGGAAAAGTGTATTACCAAAAAATGTTAACACTTCTTGTCACCGCGATTCTAGGTACGTTGGTAATGCAGTGCAAAATATTCAGCAATTCAGCTATGAAGATTTGTGGAAATTCTTGTATTGCATATTTCACGGGGCAATATATTGTTACCAGTTCATGAGATGGTAACCAAATTTACCGTTTACAAGAGCGCAAAGAATGCGAAATGGTTTAAAAATTGACAGACACTTTAATTACCGGTTACAAAATTTGTGTTACCAGCGCAGAATAGACCTGTAAGTCTAATGTGACTTAGCATGGTACGGTTTGGAGGTGTCGATATGAATGTATCCAAGTAGTCGTTGCCGGTCTTCAACCATGACTTCTTTTCCAAAATCCATCCGCTGACGGTATCTACATAAGCAGATCTTGTAATCGTTTGATTTCTTGAACAGGAATTGGTATATCCGTCACTAAAAAGGCGTCTAAGAGAACCTCCTCATTGCCTTCTACACTCTTGTGGTCGGGGAACCAATATAAAAAAAAAATTGGGACACGAATGACTCTTTTTTGCACATAAATAAAAATAGTGGGAAAATACCTTTTCTACCGAGATCCCATAAGTCTAAATCAGAATAGTTTTGGCCCAGTTATTTAATAGCGATTTCGTTTCTACAAAAAGTGTTGCCTTCTCATCGCCTTTTTCTTAGTGTTAGTGCGTAGAAGAAGGTTGCATTTTTCGGTAGAAACGAAATCGGTATAAGTTTTTCGTAAATCAATTTTTGAAAAAAAGTAAAAAAAAAACAGCATCAAAAATCTCATTATTACGATATAGTTGAAAAGATTTTTAAATATTTTTATTCAGATTTTTTTAAGCCAAGACATGTCATCTGAGTGGACTTTTTTTTTCAAAAAGTTCTTTAAGAAACTATTTGTATTCATAAAAAACTCCATTTTTAGAGGTATTTTCAAATCGGTCCAGCTCGCTTAAATCTTAATATTTTTCCGAAATATTTTGGTGGACGTCTTAGAATATAATAAGTTTTGTAATCTCGGCGGAAAAACTGCAACTTTTTTGGTGATTCAGTCTAATGTACACACATATCGACGCNTTAACCCTTTCACTATATAGTATCCATATGGATATACTCAACTTTGTGGTCGGCTGACAATCTCCACGCCAGAAAAACAACTTAGTTTTCAACTGATTATAATTTTTTAAGGTCTTAGGAAACACCTACAATGGAAATATATATTATTTTCGTTTAACTGAGAAAAATACAGCATTAAAAATAGACGGGTATATATTTTTTTAACTTTTGGTGAAAAAGAGGTTTTGTTTTATAAAAATTACACATATATTTGACCACATATATACTTTTTAAACATGTCAAATATGTAGAAAAGCGTTCGTTCTAACATTTTGCATTATTAATTTATTAATTTAATATCTGTAATAGGCTTGCCGATTTTTTAAACATTCCTTGTATCCATATGGATACACGCGTAAGTTTGGGTTGAAAACGGTGTACGCACAAGACAAATAAAATCATTTTGCCTTTGATGCTGCTATCGTGCAGACGTTTGCTATTAGCTCTACTGACAGCAACAAACTAATTAAAAAAATGGCTAGAAAATTAGGAGATCATGAAATTGAACAACTATTAACTACTTTCGTCGATTCCGATATTTCTGACTTAGAAGATGAATCGGACGAATATGACCTGACTAACAATTTATTAGATGCGCTTGAAAACAATAAAAGCTTTTTATTAGAAGAGCTTTCTCGAGAATGTCCGTATGAGATAAACATACAGGATATAGATGGTGGTAATGATGAGGGTTCTGGGGAAATTGATATAGTAGAGAGCCATTCAGTTGGTGGGACAGTTCAAGAAAGCGCTGTCTTCCAAACTCCACAGGTGCCATTGAAAAAGGCTGACCAATTTCGTTGGAAAAAAACTTCTTGGACTACTCCAGAGACTACTTTTTCTGAAACGTACCCAAAGAAATCTATTAAATTACCTAATAGGGTATTTTTTGNGGGTTCTGGGGAAATTGATATAGTAGAGAGCCATTCAGTTGGTGGGACAGTTCAAGAAAGCGCTGTCTTCCAAACTCCACAGGTGCCATTGAAAAAGGCTGACCAATTTCGTTGGAAAAAAACTTCTTGGACTACTCCAGAGATACCTTTTTCTGAAACGTACCCAAAGAAATCTATTAAATTACCTAATAGGGTATTTTTTGGAGTACTTTATAGAAGAATTTCTTCAAGAATTGGTATCTTCAACAAACCAGGCATCAATGATTAAAAATAGAACATCTTTAAATTTGACTACCCAAGAACTTCTGAAATTTCTAGCTCCAGATATAATGATTGGTATCATTGGTTATCCGCGTCTGGAAATGTATTGGACAACGGGTACCGTAATACCATCATTCCCCGAAAATATGGCGAGACAAAGATTCCATTCTTTGCGAAGTAATTTAAAGTTCACAACAAATTCAACACAAAGCGATAAACTGTATCTAATTCGCCCACTTATAAATATGTTTACACAAAAAGCGTACACTCTTCCAAAAGATGAAAACCTTTGTGTGGATGAGATGATGGTTCCTTTTAGAGGAACATNTTCACAACAAATTCAACACAAAGCGATAAACTGTATCTAATTCGCCCACTTATAAATATGTTTACACAAAAAACGTACACTCTTCCAAAAGATGAAAACCTTTGTGTGGATGAGATGATGGTTCCTTTTAGAGGGAGAATTACTTTGAGACAATATATGCCCAAGAAACCCATCAAATGGGGAATGAAACTATTTCGTGTATGCAGCTCAAAAGGCATAATATACGATTTTGAAATCTACCAAGGAAAAGACACAATATTAACTGACTCAAAGTTAGGGTTTTGCTCTGATATTGTCATTCACCTTTCAAAAACTATTCCTGAAAAAAAAAATCATAAAATTTATTTCGATAATTATTTCTTGCCTCTAAATTTAATATCGTATTTACGCCAAAATGGCACTGGTACTATCAGAGGGAATAGATATGGCGAAATTGATTTCAAAACTTAAAAGCAGTTGCAAAAAGAAGGCCGTGGAAGTTTTGACCGTGTAGAGAGAGCAGANGAAAAAAAAAATCATAAAATTTATTTCGATAATTATTTCTTGCCTCTAAATTTAATATCGTATTTACGCCAAAATGGCACTGGTACTATCAGAGGGAATAGATATGGCGAAATTGACTTCAAAACTTAAAAGCAGTTGCAAAAAGAAGGCCGTGGAAGTTTTGACTAGATACCGTGTAGAGAGAGCAGACAGTATTTTTCTTCTCAAATGGCTTGACGGAGGAATTGTGCAACTTTTGTCATCAGTCCATGGTCATGAACCCCTAAATGGAGTATCCCGATTTTCTGCCGAAAAAAAGAAAATTCAAATACTACAACCAAACATAGTAGCAGAGTACAATAAAAACATGGGAAGAGTAGATAAATTGGATTTTCTGCTCTCCTTGTACAGAATTTCCATAAGATCTAAAAAGTGGACTCTGAAGATATTTGACCACTTTATTGATTTAGCAGTATGCAATTCGTGGTTGGAATATAGAATGGATCACGAAAACAATGGACACAAAAATAAATATATGGACTTATTGAGCTTTCGTAATGATGTTGCGAATGGACTAATAGCACGGTCAAATCAACAGGCATGTTCTCGTAAACGGGGGCCCAACATCATGTTTAAATGAGGATATCCCAATCCCTCCAACGACCTCCGGGAAAATACGCAAAGACACACCATCGACTTATATTCGATATGACGGAAACCAACATTGGCCGGAACACACGAAGGATAAAGGTAGATGCAAAATCCAAGGATGTAAGGGACAAACCAGATACAAGTGCTCTAAATGCGACGTTTTTTTATGCATTCCCAATGGATCAAGAAATTGCTTCAGGGAATTTCATTATATATCAAATGAATAAAATTTAGCTAAGTCAATTTCTTTTAGTTTTTTCTTCTTTTTATATTCTACATAAGTATCATTTCTGTCTTTATTTATTTTAGTTTATATGAATTTGAAGTGTGTAATTTTTATTTCATACATATATTTTTGCGCCTTATTTATTGAACAAGATGAATTTTTATGTATTTTAACCACTGAAACAAATAAAAATTGGAACATAAAACAAAATAAAATTCTAGCGTTTTTCTTTACCATACACAAACTTTGTATCCATATGGATGCATTAAAAAAAAGCTAATTTAGGGTAAAATTTTTTTTTAATTCGAATAGTGATTGATATTCCTAGGGCCAATAGGAGTGAGAGTTGAAAGAATTGGATTTTTAAAGCAACCCGTTAAAAACTTGTAGTGAAAGGGTTAACTAAAATCATATACTAAATTGGTGTGTAACACTGTAAACACATAAAAGTAATTTTCACAATACATACTGGATTACTCTGGATGAAATTCTTAAGGCAGTGTCAACGAACTCAAATTTCTAAAGAACACCACTCTGTGACTGCCAAAATATACAAATCTGTACAAATGTACACTGCCTTTAGCCCAGTACCACATCCGCCAGCTTCAAAATCAAAAAGGAAAAGGAACGACAATATTAGCCTGTTCCCGCACTCCAGGATTTAGTGAGAAATCGCCCGCAAAATATATGTTAAATGTGTGAAAGTAACGACTTGTTTCTATTTCGGACTAAATCCTGGAGTACGGGAACAGTCTAGTTGTCTGTAGCTAACAGTGATGCCATATGCATATAAAAAGTGGTATGTTCAGTGAAAGAAAACAAACTTAATGGGCATGTTCAGAAGGCGAAACAGCACAGTGACTGGTGCGATGCTCCTTCTGAACGCGTTATTGTGTACTTCTGATCAACTGAACAGTTGCGTGTTAGATGATCGTAATATTTTTCTGATCATTTGAGAATACCAAATACTAAAATCTGTGTCGTATTCTGGTCGCATTACAGTACAGTCTATTTTGCTTTGCTGCCTTTATGCTTAAATGCTCATTTACGTTTACCTGCATTGGCTCTACACTTACCCTAACTTTAAACGCTTTTATTAATTTGGCTCAACTCACAGAAAAACGAAAACGGCTATCATTTTCTGTAGTTGCATAGATAACACTGGTTTACAGCGAAAATGTTCAATGGATGCCACTATGCACTTCCTTTGTAGAATTGCACGCTGATTCCGAAAATCGAGTTAATTTTTTACTCTATGGATAAGTTTTCTAGATATTTAAACAAAAAATAGTTCCACTTAATCACGTATATCTAACGAAACCAATACAACAGTCGTAAAACGAATTAGGGCAAATGAAAGCCAACGAAATTCTCCATAAACTGTATATACACCACTTTTCGATAGGCGTGATTGCTTCTGAGAAATTAATAAACCACTCCAGATTTTTTGTTTTTTTTTTATGAAAAAATTTAAACAAGTTCAAACTTTAACAGGGGAAAAAATAACGGGTTTTATGTAAATTTTTTTTCTATACGAATGCCCGTTCCTTTACAAAAAAATCAATCTACTAATGAAGAAAATCCATGGATAAATTAACGAAGTAATGAGAGGTCAAATGAAAATGCCCAAGGATTTTTGTGCAGAAATATTAACAGAAAAGAGAGTTACTCAAGTGTACATGGCGTATGAGTAGCATTCTTTCGTGCTCATTTTTCATACAAAATCTTTGCGCATTTTCATTTGACGTCTTATTACTTCGTTATTTATCTATGGATTTTCTTCATTAGTATATTGCTTTTTTTGTAATAGAACAGCTTTAACACAATTGCAAAGAATTTACACAGAATCTGTTTTTTTTTTACTTTTCGGGAAATATCAGACCTATCGAAAAGTGATGTATATACGGATTATGAAGAATTTTTAGCTTTCATTTTCCATAATTGGTATTAAGATTGTTAAATTAATTCGTAAGATATACGTGGTTAAGTGGAACCACTTTTTGTTTTAAGCTGAATAACAGTAAATTGAAAATATCTCAAAAACTTATCCATAGAATAAAACATTAACTCAATTTTCGAAATCAGCGGCCGATTCTACATGGAAATGGATAGGGGCATTCGAAGAACAAAAAAAAAACACTAATTTGTGATCCAGTGTAATTAGATACAATTCGGAAAAAAATCGCTTGCAGTAATTTCTACGTGGTAAGTGCGCCCCGTTTATTTGGTTTCATAGGGTTTCGGATACCTTGCTCATTGAAGTAGTAAAGAAAATTCGCTTAAGTGCTTTTTTCGGTTAAGCGCACAAGGTTTGCATGCAAAGAAAGATGGGCGGCTAAGCAAAATATACTGTATTTCCATTTTTTTACATGACCGCTTTGTATGACAACATCAAGGCGCACACCACTAATCGGAGGAGAAGCTCGGCCAAACACTAACATATGTGTAAGCGCCAATCTATTATTATTATTAATATACATACATATGCAAATATAAATATTTGATCAGCGACATTTAAATATACAGAGTATGCATAAGTACAAACCTCAAAAATTAAAATTGCTGATATTTAAATAATTGTTTAAATATACACATAGGTGCGGAATGGAAGTATATGTATACATATACATTTACATATCGTCGCCTGGGTAAAAGATTGTCGTAAGCGCCATTTTTACGATTTTTAGTTATAGATGCAGTTATATATTTTGAAATAACGTCTTTCGATTGGTGTTATCAATTTTTAGATATCTCATCTAGTTTCCGGGATATTGACTACAATTTTTTCGATAATTTAGTAAAAATTTAGTTAGTGGTGCAGTCATAATAAACCAATTAATGTCTTAGAAATGGTGTTCTCCATTTTTGTATATCTCCTTTAGTTTCCGAGATATTGAGAAAAAAGTGTCGTTAATTTAGCAAAAATTTTGATCGTACTTTGTCGTATTTCATACAAAGTGGATGCCAAATTGTGGACAAATGGCGCTTACGACATAATTTTACTAAAGAAAATCCTTCATAAACTCAAAACTAATTAATAGTAAACATTAAAAAATTTAATAATTTAAGAGCTTTGTGAACTAGAAACATTTTCNAAAATTAAAATTGCTGATATTTAAATAATTGTTTAAATATACACATAGGTGCGGAATGGAAGTATATGTATACATATACATTTACATATCGTCGCCTGGGTAAAAGATTGTCGTAAGCGCCATTTTTACGATTTTTAGTTATAGATGCAGTTATATATTTTGAAATAACGTCTTTCGATTGGTGTTATCAATTTTTAGATATCTCATCTAGTTTCCGAGATATTGAGTAAAAAGTGTCGTTAATTTAGCAAAAATTTTGATCGTACTTTGTCGTATTTCATACAAAGTGGATGCCAAATTGTGGACAAATGGCGCTTACGACATAATTTTACTAAAGAAAATCCTTCATAAACTCAAAACTAATTAATAGTAAACATTAAAAAATTTTATAATTTAAGAGCTTTGTGAACTAGAAACATTTTCAGACTTTGGAGAAAATCTATCTTCGCGTTTTTGAGAAATTGTATTCCAAACTTCAATCGCGATTTCCCACAATCTACCGAAATTAATAAACGACAATCTTTTACTCAGGCGACGATATGTATGTACGTAGTAAATCGTTCACTATATGTAAATGTTCTAAAAACGCACAGTAATTTGCCTCTGATCTATCATGTTTTGGCACCAAGCTCATTGTGACGTCATAAAATCGTGTATTCGCCTCTTATTGCGGTGCGCGCTCCATTGCGGTGGTACGCTTGCTCTAACGGTAATATTTGTTGATTTCACGTTAACATGAAATGAATGTGTGTCAGTCATGTATACCAGCCCACCCAAACCGGTCCAAAAATAAAAATAAGAATAACTACATAAAATACATACATATGTATGTATGTACATTCATACATTAAGACGTATCATTAAACTTGAAAAAAAGTTCAGTTTTATTTGAATACTTGCATGATTACGTCGAGAAAAAATTGTTGATGGGCTGGAGTCAGCTGTATCGCACCCGACTGTCATATTTAGCAAAAATATGTCCTGGATGCTCTGCGTCAGAAACTGCAAGTGAAGATTGAANTATCATTAAACTTGAAAAAAAGTTCAGTTTTATTTGAATACTTGCATGATCGCTGTATCGCACCCGACTGTCATATTTAGCAAAAATATGTCCTGGATGCTCTGCGAGAGAAACTGCAAGTGAAGATTGAATTACAACATGGACGAAACGTTCAGTATTTTAGTATGGTATAAAATATCTCGTTACTTGGCGCGTAATTCCTCGTATCCGCCAAATGCAATACCACGTATAAGAAAGTCCGAAAATTTCACAAAGGATCGGAGAAACTAATAGCCCAGTTATGCATACCATTTTTACGTAAAAATCTAAACCAAACAGAGTTCTACATGTTAAGTGCTATGCGTTGGGTAACCGCTTACACGCAAAGCCCGTTTAACAGATTCTTATGTGACAACTCTCATGCAAAGCTAAGTATGCATAACTGGGCTATTATTCTTTTCAACACTTTTGAATAGTTTTTTAACTAGACTTACTAAATAAGAGCTTCTGCTATAATTATGCACTATTAAATTTGTGAAAATTGGAAGCATTAAAGCAGGGTAACCAAATTAAATAAATTTTTTTTCTATGCCACCTCATACGTGGTATTGCATTTGGCGGATACGAAGTATTGCGCGCCAAGCGACGATCTGTAAAATGTCTGAAATTTAACGTTAGTACAAAATTATTGGGAAGCTCACAATGTGTTGTTTGCTATCGTATTATGGTATGTTGTAAACTTTAAAAGCT
Source organism: Rhagoletis zephyria (assembly GCF_001687245.7). Taxonomy (NCBI): domain Eukaryota; kingdom Metazoa; phylum Arthropoda; class Insecta; order Diptera; family Tephritidae; genus Rhagoletis; species Rhagoletis zephyria. The sequence goes on from NW_016159704.1 coordinate 63,183, forward strand.
TAAATAAATATTTAGAGTACTTGAAACCACAACCAACTATTTTTTAATACCGTAAAACTTTTATGGTACCTTGCGAACGTCGACAGTATAGAATACCTTATGAACTCCCTAAATATATATAGTACTTTTATGCACTGAAAGACTTACCTATAATTGGTTTTAAATATCTTAAATATCGTATTGTATGCAGATTTGTTGGTAGGTAAATGCTGAACAGCTTCTTCGGTTCAAAAAATTCAAAATTATTTCCCAACTGAGTTAGAACCGGTCAAGTGTACCAACATTTTTCAATGGTCGAGTTATTTCTATACAAAATACGTTAAATAAAACCAAAACTAACAAGTAAAAAAGCTTAAGTTCGGTTAAGTTAAGTATTAAATATAGTTTTTTCACCTTTCTGAAAACTACCGCTACGTGGTGAGCAGGGGTGGTTTTATCCCTATTTCAAACATCTTCGATATACTTATATAGATATATAAGGGATTATTGTTTGTATAAATTTTGAGTAAATTAGTGTCCTTAAATTTCGAAATATCGAAGTTCCAAGCATTTCTGATATTTACCGTTATATGGAAAGTGGGCGTAATTTTGGTCCGATTTCAATAATTTTTAACATTTTGCTTTTAAGAGACAAGTACAATAATTATTCCGGGTAATATACAAATTGATCGAACGGTTACCGAGATACACATGTGGTTATAGAGTGCGATGCCACGCCCATTTTCCAAAATTTGATCATAAACGTATTTTTTGCTTAAGAATTATTGCAAACATAAATTTTAGATAATCTAGCTATAGTATTTACTGATTTAAGGAAGATTTCGTATTTCTAAATAACCGTTACATGGGATGTGGGCGTGATTATTGTCCGTTTTTTTTTTAATTTTTAGCTGTTTGGTATGTTGTACCATGCCAAGTTTAGGAGAAATTGGTCGAGCGGTTACCGAGATATACACATGTAATCATAACAGGGCGTGGCTACGCACATTTTCCAAAGATTTATAATATTCTTGTTTTGCGTCTAAAATCATTGTAAATATCAATTTTCAGTGAAAAAGCTTCAGTAGTCACTAAAATATAGCAGTTTTCGTATTTCCGAAAATTACCGTTATATGGGAAGTGGGCGTGATTACGGTCCGATTTCGCCCATTTTCAATACCAACCTACCTTGGGTAAAGGACAGACAGACATGACCTAATTGACTTTTCTTTTCATTCTGATCATTTAAGTATACATTTGTCTATACCTATCCCGATTTGTTTTGGCTGTTACAAACAACCGTTATGTGAACAAAGTTATAATACCCTTGTGCACAAGTGCGCTCTGGTATAAACATGTAAAACTCCACTCATTGGTTGTTATCTATATATAATACTGTGGTCATGACTTTGTATACGCTAAAAAGCTTTTTATACCTGAAATTTCCTCTCGAAATAAGTGATAAAATAAAACTGACACACAATAAACTTCTTTCCGTGATACGCCCTAATGTACTAATTAGCGATCGAGATTCGTGCTATGTCACTCTCGCTTTCATTTCCGAGTCGGAGCCACGCGCTGCGCCAGCCTCGGGTTCGACGCCAATTAAATTACCGATGACGATATCGATGGCTCTCTGTTTACGCTTTATAAATATGCTTGCAAGTAGATGATTGTGGGGAAATGGCGCACAGTGTGCTTTCTGAACACTCCCTGCGAATTAATCTTGTGCTTTCGACAAAAGCAACATTTTGATATGCAACAAAATGGATTTAAAAGATAATGTAATAATTTCCTTTCACAAAAAAATATTGGCATTGAACCACAATTACTCCTTGACCTTAAAAAAATTGGTCAAAAATAGTGTTCGTCGAAAAAAACATGCAAATCCCCCGCACTTGTTCCAAAAACAATTTTTGTATGTTTTATTATACTTATAATATAGATTTTGAGACAAGAAACACGATTTCATTGTTTAAAAAACGAAAACAGAAGTTTTTAACCCCTCATTTAAAACTGCATTATATATTGCATTTTTTATGGTTTGCATGCAGCGATGCATCTTTCACACAATTTTATATCACTCAGACCACAAATATGTTATAGTGCTATTCAAGACCTTTAATTTGACCCAAGGTAGAAGTCTCTAGGCCCTTTGAGAGCCAAATTATAATGATTCTGAAGTTAAACTTCGACATTTTTGCATATTTCTCTTCCAATTTCAGAGTAAAAACTGTACAGCCGTACAGCAGATTCGAAGTGTGGTTACGTTTATGTATTTAAATTTAATTATTTAAAAAAATTAAATATATCAATAAACAATTAATCTTGTTCCTCATCCGGGTATTGAAAGAGTGCCACATTTTCTATAGCAGCTTCGAGGAAGTTCGGATTCAGCTTTAGTAGCAATATGTTTTCCAATGTTTCCTCACTGAAACGATTCCTGGAGACATTATACCCGAGCGCACTTGTGCACAAGGGTATTATAACTTTGTTCACATAACGGTTGTTTGTAACAGGCAAAACGAATCGAGATAGATATAGACAAATGTATACATAAATGATCAGAATGAAAAGAGAAATCGATTAGGCGGTGACTGTCTGTCCGTCCGTCCGCCGTCCGTCTGTGCACACGATAACTCGAGTAAAAATTGAGATATCTTAACGAAACTTGGCACGTGCACTTCTTTCTGCCGTAGGACGGATGGTATTGAAAATGGGCAAAATCGGACAATAACCACGCCTATCTCCCATATAACGGTAATTTTCAGAAATACGAAAACTGCGATATTTTAGTAACTACTGAAGAATATTCACTCAAAATTGATATTTACAATAAGTTTTAGACGAGAAATAAGAATATTATAAATTTTTGGAAAATGGGCGTAACCACGCTCACTTATGGTTACATGTGTATATCTTGGTAACAGCTGGACCAATTTCTTCCAAACTTGGCACAGTTGTTGGCCTTGACATAACCTACGAAATGGCCGAAACTTTTTAAAATCGGACAATAACCACGCCCACATCACATATAACGGTAATTAAGAGAAATACGAAATCTTCGATAAATCGGTAAATATTGAAGCTAGTGTATTCAAAATTGACGCTTGAAACAATCCTTTACCAAGAAATACATTTATGATAAAATTTTGGAAAATGGGCGTGGCACCGCACACTTATGATCATATATATATATCTCGGTAACCGTTCTACCAATTTGTGCCAAACTCGGTGTGGCTATTGTACTTGCCACATAGAAGCAAAACGCTGAAAACTATTGAAATCGGACTAAAATTACGGCCGCTTTTCATATAACGGTAAATTTCAGAAATGTTTGAAACTTCAATATTTCGAAATTTAAGGACACTAATTTACTCAAAATTTATACACCCCGGCTTACCATGTAGCGGTAGCTTTCGGAAAGGCGAAAAACATATATTTAATACTTGCGCCGGGTATTTAATGTTCGGCTCCGCCCGAACTTAGACTTTCTTACTTGTTTTTTTTTTTTTTGTTTTTGTTATTTTTATTGCCTTACAACAATTATATTCAACAATTTTTATGAGCTTGAGGCCGTTTTTAGTGAAGACTTATTGTGGAGTCCATTAGTATTAGCTTCAGCATGGAAAATGCACGTTCGTTCAATCGTCACCTATGTACTTTGTGAAAACACTAAACGTTTTATTGAATTCAATAAAATGTATTTTATTTATTATATTTAATTATTCTATTTATTTATTTATTGAATAAATAAATTAAATACATTAAATTAACTAAAAGGAACTCATAAAAACTTCAAAAATAAGACTTGTAAAATATATATCCACATACATATTATACATATGTGTTACTGTGTCAACTAAAACGAATGCGGTACAAAATTTTTTTCATTGCAAATTCTTATTTCTGCGAGCGCTAACTGAGAAATGAAGATCGAGGGCTGAAATTTCGCCGACATATTTTTTTTGTAACCGACAACGAAATTTTGATATGGGACCGAAAGAAAAAAACATTCGTTTTATTTGACACAGTCTAATACGTACATATATATAGTGGTCGAAATAATTATAGCTACACGATGTTTTGACAAGTTTTAACATATTATTTTTGTTGTTATTTAATTTTGGTAATTTTTTTAAATTTAGTTTATTCTCTAACAAAACGCGTGTAAATCCAAATTTAAAACTTTGTGTAATATTAAAAAAAAATTCAACAAACTTTATTAAAAATGTCTAGCTTTTTTAATTGGATTTCCTAGAAAGATTCGGAGTATGCAGTTTTTTAACACATTGAATTCTCGTAGAGGAAAGTGCAAGTTTCTAATGGCTAAAAATTGCCGTTGATTTGTTTTTAATATTTTTTGTCGAAGATGTTACGGGTTTCTTCCATATAAAAATAAATTTTGTATATTTTGTTATATGGAATCAAATGTGACAAAGAAATCTCTAAATAACCTTCCGTAATTTTTAGCCATTTGAAACTTGCACTTTATTCTTTAGAATCTTTCCAAGAAATCTAATGGAAGAGCTAGAAGTTTTTAATAAGGTCTGTTGTTCATCTTCATCTTCATCTTCATCTTCATCTTCACCTTTATTCAAAACCATTTCTTCTGATACCCATATTGGGATACTTTATTTATTTTAATAAATAATTTGAATTTGATTCTCATATATGGCAACCTTTTAAAAAACTAAAATCATAATATATATCTACAGGTCAGGCCCTTTCATTTGACACCTCATTTTTGAAAATTGAACGAACGGCACAGATTTTATGACTCGGTGTTAT
>NW_016159704.1:71142-75074 GCF_001687245.7 Rhagoletis zephyria
TTTTTTTTTTTAATATGGCACAAAGTTGGAAACTTGGATTTACACAGGTTTCGTTACAGAATGAACCATATTTAAAAAAAAACCAAATTACAACAACAACATAATATGTTAAATCTTGTCAAAATATGGTGCGGCTATAATTATTTATTATTATGATATATGTATATACCTGAGTGGGTGGGTATTTCAAAGCAGACATTGCTTAACGCGTACATCTCTGGATCAGTAAACTGCTTTTCGTTCCAAAATGTTGTGTCACTACTTAGGATTGGTAGCTGCAGATTTTTAATTTTTGTATGTACATCGGTAGCAGTACCAATACCTTGCGATAAATATTCGTTTAATTACAAAAAACTGGTTGGATGTTTGATGTGCACTTGAATTCGGAGCTGAACGCCGCCAGGGTTAGTTTCATTAATTCTATCCCATATTGTTTTTAAATATTGTGTTGCTTCCACTTTTTGGTTCGCTGTTAAGGTGTGATGGAACCGAGGATCCCCCTGCAGTGAAAACCCAAACCAGTTAGCAAAAATACTAGTTCATAAACTAGTATGAGCCTACCAGTTCGACATTTTCGAAGAACTTAAGCGTTCGGCAACATCTGCCTTTGAATTGCCAAAGCCTAAAATAAAACGCAATTAATTGCTTTTCTTACAAATGTCAGCTGTGCACACGTGAAGACTACTGGTTCTGGTTCTGGGATCGCAGGTTCGAGGCCGCTTGGAGGTGGTTACGATTTTTAAAGTTAGATCAATGTAAGTAGGAATAATTATTTCAATTTAAATATAAATAACAAACTTAAAAATCTAGTTGCATTACTAGTTGCTTTGCTCCGTCGGCCGTTGCGACTGTTGGAGCGCCGCGAGCAAAAAGGCATACTAATGTTTTTCATAGGGGATGAATTGGCAGATTATCTCATCAACTGGTATGATGCTACTAGTATTTCTACTAGTAATGCTGATGCATAGCCTGACAATTGACATCTCGTAGGACATCGCAATGCTAACAAGTAAGAAAGTCTAAGTTCGGGCGAGCCGAACGATTAAATACCCGGCGCAAGTATTAAATATATATATTTAACGCAAACATCTTCGGCAGAGAAATTTTGAATTCGATTTTATAACATGTGGCAACTCCTTTCATGGAACTAAAGCTATGTTGCACACCCGAAGGACGAGCCCTTTGATGTGACACCTCAATTTTGAAAATCGAACGAACGATACAGATTTTATGACTTGGTGTTAAATATTTAACGCAACCATCTCCGAACTCGTGTGAGAAGTTTCACTTCAAAAATCATTTGCCGGGGACTTGAACTCGGATCTCTCGAATAACGCGCCAGAGCTCCGAGAGCAAAATTACATGATTTTTTCTTTCACGGGGGATGAAGGGCAGACTATTCCGTCAACTGGTATAATACTGCTAGATTTCTACTGGCAGGTGCTGATGCATGAGCTGCCAATTGATATCTCGTATAACACCGCGTGAACTAGTAAGGCTGAAGCGCAAACTGGTAGCAGAGATTAGACGTAGCAGCGTTTTTGGTTCGGGAATTTTTGTCATTTAGGGCCGTTGGCGTCGATGGTAACGATTAACGCCAGGATGTCCGTCAAAAACTTGAGGAAAAGCGCGCCAAAGCAAAGAGTGTGCGCCTAATATTTTTTTCATTTTCAATGAAAAGATAAATGAAAAAATTACGAAAGTATTAAAGTCTGTAGTTCAATACATATGAATGTATGCTCACAAGTGCAATTGGAGCATGTCATAATCGGTTGGAGAATTTTTCTTTGTTGCTTCAATATTTACACTAAGGGGATTGCCTTATCGCAACCACATACTCAGGATCTTGTTTCCTGCTACGCATTTGTAATGAAATTTTGCAATGGTATTGATAAGGTATTGCACACTCGATGGTGAAAATATTTTGTAATTATAAAGTGATGACTACATGTTTCGGATTTCTTCAGTGTTCGTACATTAAGCTTTTACGCCTAGAATCTTTCTAAATGGAAAAAGGAATAGCCATATTTTTTTGTTAAAAAAAAATAAGATATTTAGAACTGCCTCAAAGCCCATAAAGTGTTCCCTACATTTTGTATGGGGAAAAAGATTTTTTTCGTGGAAATTGTATAGAGTTCTTGAATTTTTCATCCGTAAAACTCCGTTTCTTTTCAGAAGACTACCAATAATAAACCCCATGGTTTATTTTACCTTTTTTAAAACTAACGATTTTTTATGGGTCCCTTATGGGTCCCGCATCGCATATTTGGGTATTTTGGATACCTATAACAATGTTAGAATTAAAAAATAGTTAAATAAACAATTGGGTATTGTTACTGGAATTCTTCTGAAGAAAAACAGGGTCTCTACACCACAAACAACTCTACACCATTTCTACGAAAAAGTGTTTTTTCCCAATATAAGATACATAGAAAACTTCATGGGCTTTGAGGCAGTTCTAAGTAAAATTTTGTTTAGACTATTTAGTTATTTTGAATTTTTTAGGTTACATAATTAAAAGCTTAAAATACAAAGTAAAAAAAAAAAAAATCTGCGCTGACCTGTAGTCGAACCTGGAACCCATTGAATGGCAGTTTAGAGCTCTACCAACTCGGCTCCGGCGGGACCGATTACATTAAATTAAGAAGAAGAATCTTTCAATGAATTCAAGAAGACATTTCATAAAGTTGGGAAATGTTTATATTTAAATTGTATTTATGAATGCGAAGAGGGAAAATGGTGTTTCTGAAATACAGGTAGCGGTATATTCCAGATGTTAGATATGAATCATGGAATTTTTTAATTTTAAAATTTTAACAAGAGTCATTAACAATTTATGAGATTTAAAATGGGGCGCAAGAAATATAATTGAAGTGTTATAATTCACTAACAATTCCATAAGATTTAATTGACAAAGAGTCTACAAACTATGACATAAATTCTTTCATTCAAAATTCGAACTATATTTTGCTCATTGAAATTTTATATCGTCTACTTACTTAGGGTTTACACCGGACAATAGTCGTCAAGACAACTATGTCAATATGAAGTTTTTGTTGTAAACACGGCGAATTCATATTAAAACAAACACATCATTTTGACATAATTGTCTTGACAATATTGCCCGGTGTAAACCCTAAGTTAGACCTAAAATTTCTACTGCGCATTTCAACAATTTGCGGTATTACTCGTAAAACGCAAAACATCGCAAAGTAAGAACAAAGTGAAGCATTCATAATCAGTTTTGTCAGAGAAAAATTAAGTTTGGAGCTAAAACGGTCGAAAAAAGAGCTAAATAATACTAAAAGTAGCTAAAATGAAGAGCGACATTTTTTTAGTTTAGCATTTATCGTCAATAAAGTTGTTGTTGTTTTTACATTTTCCGCAGTTTTAATAAAAGCAACAAATTTTATAAAAACTGCTCAAAAAACTTTTAAAACCCAAATAAGGTCTATATCCTTCGAATTCGTTATAACACTTATATGTATGCAGATTAGGGTATTCCTTAAATCCGATTTTTTCAGTCTCACCCCCTCATCGGTAATACCAAGGCGTATGATTTCACATATAAATTTTGGTACCGATTGGAGACGGTTAAGGTTTGACGCAAAGGGGGCAAAGTACAGATTCTTCTATAGAGACTAAAAAAAATTAAAATTAATTTTTTTCAGCTTATACCCGATACAACCATAGTCGAAGATATCACATATAAATTTTGCTCCCGATTGGAGTCTGCTAAGTTATTTCGTTATATTTCCCTATGGACTCAATATATTAAACAAATTTTTATTTCATTTGATACCCAAAATAGGGTAATCTGGAATTTGACCCTTCTGCGATAAGCCTTAACGGTTTCCAAACGGGACCAAAATATATAAGTGATATCTTCAACTACAATAGCATCGTCGTAGGGGTTGAGGCTTACGGAATAT
>NW_016159704.1:76841-79026 GCF_001687245.7 Rhagoletis zephyria
TCTTCATCTTCATCTTCATCTTCATCTTCATCTTCACCTTTATTCAAAACCATTTCTTCTGATACCCATATTGGGATACTTTATTTATTTTAATAAATAATTTGAATTTGATTCTCATATATGGCAACCTTTTAAAAAACTAAAATCATAATATATATCTACAGGTCAGGCCCTTTCATTTGACACCTCATTTTTGAAAATTGAACGAACGGCACAGATTTTATGACTCGGTGTTAAATATTTAACGCAAACATCTTCGGCAGAGAAATTTTGAATTCGATTTTATAACATGTGGCAACTCCTTTCATGGAACTAAAGCTATGTTGCACACCCGAAGGACGAGCCCTTTGATGTGACACCTCAATTTTGAAAATCGAACGAACGATACAGATTTTATGACTTGGTGTTAAATATTTAACGCAACCATCTCCGAACTCGTGTGAGAAGCTTCACTTCAAAAATCATTTGCCGGGGACTTGAACTCGGATCTCTCGAATAACGCGCCAGAGCTCCGAGATCAAAATTACATGATTTTTTCTTTCACGGGGGATGAAGGGCAGACTATTCCGTCAACTGGTATAATACTGCTAGATTTCTACTGGCAGGTGCTGATGCATGAGCTGCCAATTGATATCTCGTATAACACCGCGTGAACTAGTAAGGCGGAAGCGCAAACTGGTAGCAGAGATTAGACGTAGCAGCGTTTTTGGTTCGGGAATTTTTGTCATTTAGGGCCGTTTGCGTCGATGGTAACGATTAACGCCAGGATGTCCGTCAAAAACTTGAGGAAAAGCGCGCCAAAGCAAAGAGTGTGCGCCTAATTTTTTTTTCATTTTCAATGAAAAGATAAATGAAAAAATTACGAAAGTATTAAAGTCTGTAGTTCCATACATATGAATGTATGTTCACAAGTGCAATTGGAGCATGTCATAATCGGTTGGAGAATTTTTCTTTGTTGCTTCAATATTTACACTAAGGGGATTGCCTTATCGCAACCACATACTCAGGATCTTGTTTCCTGCTACGCATTTGTAATGAAATTTTGCAATGGTATTGATAAGGTATTGCACACTCGATGGTGAAAATATTTTGTAATTATAAAGTGATGACTACATGTTTCGGATTTCTTCAGTGTTCGTACAATAAGCTTTTACGCCTAGAATCTTTCTAAATGGAAAAAAGGAATAGCCATATTTTTTTGTTAAAAAAAAAGATATTTAGAACTGCCTCAAAGCCCATAAAGTGTTCCCTACATTTTGTATGAGGAAAACGATTTTTTTTCGTGGAAATTGTATAGAATTCTTGAATTTTTCATCCGTAAAACTCCGTTTCTTTTCAGGAGACTACCAATAATAAACCCCATGGTTTATTTTACCTTTTTTAAAACTAACGATTTTTTATGGGTCCCTTATGGATCCCCGCATCGCATATTTGGGTTTTTTGGATACCTATAACAATGTTAGTATTAAAAAATAGTTAAATAAACAATTGGGTATTGTTACTGGAAGTCTTCTGAAGAGAAACAGGGTCTCTACACCACAAACAACTCTACACCATTTCTACGAAAAAGTTTTTTTTTCCCAATATAAGATACATAGAAAACTTCATGGGCTTTGAGGCAGTTCTAAGTAAAATTTTGTTTAGACTATTTAATTCTTTTGAATTTTTTTAGGTTACATAATTAAAAGCTTAAAATACAAAGTAAAAAAAAAAAATCTGCGCTGACCTGTAGTCGAACCTGGAACCCATTGAATGGCAGTTTAGAGCTCTACCAACTCGGCTCCGGCGGGACCGATTACATAAAATTAAGAAGAAGAATCTTTCAATGAATTCAAGAAGACATTTCATAAAGTTGGGAAATGTTTATATTTAAATTGCATTTATGAATGCGAAGAGTGAAAATGGAGTTTCTAAAATACAGGTAGCGGTATATTTCCAGATGTTAGATATGAATCATGCATTTTTTTAATTTTAAAATTTTAACAAGAGTCATTAACAATTTATGAGATTTAAAATGGGGCGCAAGAAATAGAATTGAAGTGTTATAATTCACTAACAATTCCATTATATTTAATTGACAAAGAGTCTACAAACTATGACATAAATTCTTTCCTTCAAAATTCAAACTATATCTCACTCATTGAAATTTTATATCGTCTACTTACTTAGGGTTTACACCGGACAA
>NW_016159705.1:0-13247 GCF_001687245.7 Rhagoletis zephyria
TCCAGGAACGCATTGGGTAGCTTACTGGAAAAACGATAATGAGATTGATTACTTCGATAGCTTTGGAAACATACAGCCTCCTAAGCAAATAATAAAGTATTTAGGAAAAAACATTAAATATAACTGTAATAAACAGCAAAGCTATAATTCATATAATTGCGGACATTTATGTTTAAAATTCTTATTATCAAAATAAATAAGTAAATATAAAACCTCCTTTTATTTCAAATTCAATTTTATTTGTTCTCATCATCAACATCAACAGACCTTTCCATTCATATACATGTATATATACACATACATATAAAATACTTAAAAATTACCTATGTGAGCATGTTAACACACTTTTCTAGCGGTAGAGCATCTATATTTCTGATGCATATTTCTAACTACATACCAACACACTTTTCTAGGGGTGGAGCATCTATATATGTATATACATATGTATGGATGTATGTTTGCATATAGATGTATGTATGAGAATACGTATGGATATATGTATACCAATACACCTCACCAATTTTCGTCAAATAAACCACCTTGTATCGGATTTCTTGGATTTCCATCAGCGGAATACCCCGTGATCGGTTCCGGTTCCGGACTCAGATTTGTCACCAGCAACATCTTGCGGCTTTTATCTGGGTTCTGAACGTGGATTATCGGCGACATCTTGCGGCGGAGCAGCAAAGCTTGCGGCAGAGCACCAGCAAACCGTATAGCGGTTCTGCACCGGAGCAACAGCATACCATATGCCTAGGCATAAATATACTACTCCGGTACAATGGAGAAGAAATTGTAAATGGTCTGTGGAGAAAAGATGTTTCAACCCCGTTACGAAATCATGGTCGCACGGCTTGCAATAATGCAGCAAGAAGTGCATTTGCTTTAAGGGACCAATTAAAGGACTACATAGTGTCCAACCCAATTTGATTTAGTTTCTTTGTGTTGCAAGGTATAAGCTTTAGAATTTAAAAAATGAAATACTATGTAAAAGTTACTAGAGACCTGTTAATTCTTAATACTTAAATATATCGTTGCCTTGATAGAAAAAGGGCCTATCTAAAATCGTCGCTGAAACGAAAAAAGCCTAAGTAGTTTAAGCTTTTTTTGAGTAAAACAATGTAATGCATTATAATCAATTAAAAAGTGAATTTGGGATATCAGCGACGATGTTAGATCCGGCCCATCTCATATTAAGGTAAATAATTTATAGTTAATTACCAACTACATACATGTGTTCACTTGTGTTTTATGTCCACACAAACATACATTCGTACTTAATTAACAACTATATACCGACTGCTGAGTGGAAGATCGACCTATCTCGGCAGCCAGTTCGAAAACGCCCTATCTCAAAAAAACTTTTCAAGAACGCCCTACTTCAGAATTTGGCTGAAGAACGCCCTATTTCAGAATTCATTTCAAAAACGCCCTATCTCACTTCAAAATGTAGGGCGTTTTCGAACTGGCTGCCGAGATAGGTCGATCTTCCACTCAGCAGACGATACAGTATCGGCCACTGTACAAGTGTACAAGTAGCGCCACTGTACAAATATACTTGCATTTCAATGTATATGTTATTTACACACCTGGTATAGCTACTATACTACGCATAAGTTTTTAAATAAAAAAGATACACTTTAAAATGTATAATTCAGTCCATTTTCTCATTTATTAGGTACATGTTGAGGTACATATTGGGATTAATTATTTACATGTTTGTATATGTATATATTTCCTTATACAATATATGTGTATATATGTATGCATTTGTGTGTGTGCAATACGTTAAAGTAGCCTAAGCCAACAAAACTGAAAGTTCATATTACATTTAACCATTTATTGCAGGTGCATACCTGTATCTTATCCCAGTGATTAGTATGCACTTTTAGTATTGAGATTATCAATATTAAATGCTCGTTTCAAACTGGGAAAAGATACAGGTATGTACTTGGAATATACTTAGAAGTAATATGAACTATCGACTTGAAACTTACACTTTACTAAAAAGTTTACTTAAAAGTTAATAATGTTTTTCATGTTAATTTTTTCTCGTTAACTTTTTATAAAATAATGATCATACCGCAACAAAAACGACAAGAAGCTGAGTTTCAAACTTTGTATAAAACTAAGAATTTCCAGTCGTAGTGTGAAATTATTTTTTATAAAAAGTTGACAAAGAAAATTAACATGAAAAACATTATGAACGTTTAAGAAGGTGTATATATGTGTACATATACATACATATCGATGGTCCTCTGCAATAACGACACAAAAAATAAAAAGGCGTTGCTACAGCTAAGTGGCTCTTGTCTCTTGTCCATTTGCAATCCTTACTAAGGTAAGCAGTAAGGATTTCTAAAGTAAGTACATGGATTCGACATGGATTTGAGTCATGAGCCACTTAACATTAGTAAGGACCATCGATATGTCAAGATATACTAAAATTAAACATAATTCATAAAAAAATTAATTAAATTAGGAAAAAATTATCAGTTTTAGTTTGCATTATATGCATGCGTTAGCAATTCAATTTTTAGCCGTTCACGCACGTGATCGGGCTTTTTCTTCAGGCACTCGTCTAGCATTTGCAGGAAGGCGCTGTTATCAGAATCGGTGTAGCGGGCTTTGCTCGCAATTACGGCCTCAATACTGCCACACAGACGATCAAATCGTTCGTGCGATTCTTTTACCCGCTTGCGCTTCCTTCCTGCTGGAGTGATTGCACCGGTAATGGGCGCCTCTTCCACAAACTCGACCATTTCCTCTATCATTTCGCCACTTTTGCTGTGTGGTATTTGTGGGGAGTTGCTGCATGAGGGTTGATCATCGTCAAAATCCAAGTTTGAGATTGTTCTGTAAAGAAAATAATAATAAAGCATATAGTAATGTAAATTTGTATGCCTATGTATTTACACTGGTCAAAAATAATTAATGCATAAATTGTTTGTTCACTAGTGTAACATATCATAAGCATTCATATTTACAAACTTCTTATATTGTATTATTAAAACAATATACATTTACATACATATGCATGTATTGCATGTCTCTAATCCTTGTCTACTCCTTAAAAAATTATGGATTACTGAAGTAAGTGATAGGGATTAGAATCATGAGCCACTTAAAAGTATGTAGTAAGGGTTTTTATTTTTTGAATTCTGTCGATATTGCCGGGTATCATCAGTATGTATTTCTGAGTAATTTACCTTCTAGGACCTATGTGCTTTGTTAGGAAGCGCATGTCATGATTGTTCTATTTGCTGGATTATACAGTCTATAACCCTTCGTCAAATCAGCATATCCCACAAAAATCACCTTTGTACCTTTTGGTTGAAATTTTGACCTATCTGTTTGCTTATTTAGTGCTACAGCATCACAACCAAAAATCTTGAAATACGACACGGACGGCTTTCTTCCTACCCCGCGTTGATAAGGTGTGCTATCTTTTATTAATTTAGTAGGAGGTCGATTTCTAATAAAAGTGGCAGTATTTATCGCTTCGGTCCATAAACTTTGTAAAACTTTTGATGCTTCTAAAATACAGCGCGACATTTCCACTAGAGTACGATTTACTCTCTCAGATACACCATGTGATGTATAACAAACTGTGGTTTCATGCCGGATTCCCTGCTGCCTAAACAAATTTTCGAATTGTGCATTTATATACTCGCGACAATTGTCGCTCCGTACAGATTTCAGTTTACGGCCCGGTTGCTTTTCAGCCTCATTCTTAAAATTCTTAAATGCTTCAAATGCTTCCGATTTTTCTTTTAAAACCGAATTACAATAAACCTTGAATAGTCGTCTATAAAGGTAATGAAATAACGCGACCCACTTTGAGGCGCTATTTTCATTGGGCCACAAATGTCAGTACGTACTAACTGAAGAACATCGGTTGAGTAAATGCATGACAGCATGGCTTTTTAGTAATTTTACACATTGCGCACGTAGTACAACTAAAATCTTCAGGCAATATCACTTCTAGTCCGTTAACAATATTTTTCTTTGATAAATCGCAAATGTCTTTAACATTTAAATGTCCAAACCTCATGCCAAATTTCAATGTCAGATTTTTTTATTATTCACCATCGCATTCAACCTTTCGTTCTCATCAAATCGCACATAAAAAACACCACTGTCTACTTGTGATTTCGCCGTAGACTTATTTTTATCAAATTGTACGAAATAACCACGCTCAATTATTTTGCTTACTGAGAGAAAAGGCCCACGTAAGCTTGACACATATAGTACATCTTTCAACACAATGGCGCGTTTTCATAGTCCAGCAACTAAGTCGAAACTAACAAAGTTGCAACTTAAATTTAAGTACCAACTTAAAATTTACCTCTATTCATAGTCGCATTTCAGACTTCTACTAAGTAGTTTCGACTTAGTTTACGATATAGCAAAACGAGTGTGAAAATGTATCGATTTTTCTTTACGATATTTTGGAAAAATTACATTTTTATTAAATAATGTCAAGTTTGATCATCCGTTTATGTAATTTTTATTTTCATTGCATGATTATGCAAAAGAATAAGGTATCATTTTCTTGTTAATTGTGTGAAATAGCCAGAACAACCGCAGTGATGTGAAGTCGATGTTTATCGAAAGCATGCTGTGAAACATACAAATAGTAGATATCTAAATGTTATGCACAAATTTACTTTAAAAGAACTAGCGTGAAACTGACTTATTATTTGAAAATTTATCTAAATTATTCCAATTATAAAATTGTGATGTAGCTTTATTCGAATTGTAATACGCATTTAATTTCATCTTCCGATTAAAATGGATCGATCTTTGTAAATTTTAATTGGAGATTATTCAATATTATCAAAATCACCCTCTACCAACTTAATTTTTACATATTTCGTCTGTTTTCCCTTAATTTGATAAAATACTTCTTCCTAGTTACGACTTAGTTGCAGCTGCAGCCGAAACTAAATTTTAAGTTGGTACTTAGCCAGAAAAGTCGAAACTAAGGCGACTATGAATAGCTTTAGTTGTGACTTAGAATAGTTTCGACTTAGTTGAGTACTAAATATGACTATGAATATGCGCCAATGTCACGAGTATTAAATTTTACTTTAATAGTACCCATCGCTTTAGCAACAAAAAAATCGCCGGACGCAAGAGTCACTAATTGTTCGCTGTTTTCAATTGCTGAAAAAAGTTTTTTATATAACTGCACATTCGTGAAGAAGCGCCACTGTCTAAAATCTACGTGTTATTACTTGCAATTTTTTCGGAAGAATCCATGCACAAAACTAACTCTTTTTTAGCCGTATTACACTGTGACTTAATCAGCCCTANTCGTGTTATTACTTGCAAAACTAACTCTTTTTTAGCCGTATTACACTGTGACTTAATCAGCCCTATTCTGCATTTCGACTCGAATCGAAATTTTCCGTTTCCTTTTGATCAATCTTCGAAATTTACGATTATACCTATTCTACATTTCGATCGGAGTTCCGTATTTCTAAGTTGCAAATTTGTTGACGGAGAACGTTTCGCTTGTTATTTTCGTGGATTTAAATAATAAGATTTTATAAAAAAATTAAGTAAAATTTACTGTGCATGATTGTAAAAGTCATCATAAATGAATTTTCTCGATTTCTGTGTTTTCACGAGCGGTTATACGGGCAATACGAAAAATTGGCTCAAATAATGGCAGCCAAAAGGGATATTGCGCGAGGTTTTCAAAGAGTAAGTCCAGGCGTTTTTGTTTTCATTATCTATAAATAAGAGCCAATTTACACGAAGACTATTCACCCTGCGTTTTTTGCACGTTCCCTTTTAAAAAAGTCTTCGAACATCCTCGTGCATTTACACGATGACTTTTTCTTTGCGGCGTTTCTTGCGTTTTTTTGACATTTCAACGTCAAATTTTCTTTGGTCAACTCTTTCGTCCTCATTTTTAAAGCAGAGCGAATCGCGAACTCAAAGTAAAACTACAAAAAAGTGAGCTCGATAAAAGCGAAACGTCAAAAAAACCCCCTCGATCTCGCTCACCATGCGTGCTTGCCTACCCTGCTGACTTCCCTACACTTCTTGCCTACAAGCTCGACACGCACTCACCCAGGGTGAAAAGTCATCGTGTAAATTGGCTGTAAGACTGCGAAATGCACTGAATACAATTTATTCTTTTTATATAAAATTAATAGATTGATCTATTATTTTTTATTGCCCAAATAATATACATAAGAACGATTATAAGAAATGTAAACATAACAAAACTGTCAAAGCTAAACTTCAAAATGGAGGGGATTGCCAGATGAATGTACGTAACCAATAGTTATTCAAGACACGAACCATCATATCGGTATAGACACGAATTGACATGGCCACTATGAAAACGCCCACACTGAGATACGATAAAAGAATAGTTGGTCACATATCACGAGGCTAGAAAAATAGATTTCCTTTTTGGAATTGGACACGGAGCGAACCACACTCATCAGCCCTCGCAAGAACGGAATTACAACCAAGTAATTAAAGTGGATAAAAAACTTGTATTAAAAGCTGGCGACATTCGGGGAGTCGATACTCACCCCTCAGTGGAAATTAATTGAGGCAAAAGGTGCCATGTTGTTGCGTAGAATAAAGAAGTTGTGAGCATGAAATCTGGACTATTCATTTGACAGCAATTGAGTCACCATAAGCCGTTAATAAAAAATCATTACACGTAAGTCAGCCACTTTCTTGCCACCATCCATTGGAAACGAGCTATCCATCAACCGTAAATAAATATTCCTGTTTGGACCGACAAACCAAGGTCAAGCAAATCATTGGCGCCCAACTAAACGGGTGAAAAAGAATAAGTTTTTGTTGAACATAACCACACTTAAGCCCGGCATAAAATAACCGCGTGCTCTGCTGAGGGAATATAGCAATTTCATCATCGAATCAATTTAATACATCATAAAATTAGATTTAAGGAAAAATTAAAATCTTATAGTCGTTTTTCTCATTTTGTTGGTCACAAAATTGTACGTCGGTGAACCAAACATATTCGAGTTCAATAGGTTTTTGATAAATTTTTTCTTTTAGAAATTTCGCTATTATAAATCATCATTGAGATTGAATCAAATAATTATCTTTTGAATTCATAATCACTGTAAATCAATATCGTCCTCAGTCTTCACACGGCATGATTTAATTGATTTTTATTGGAGCTCGTTTTCAATCAAAATTTTTGTGGATATTTTGATTATTTAATTCCGCGGGGGTGAATGGTGATCGATCTGCGATGCGAACACCATTGATCAGCAGTCATAACCATTCTCGTTCAGTTCAGNATCAGCAGTAATAACCATTCTCGTTCAGTTCAGTTCGCCAATTCTGAAAAGCAAGTTGATTGAATTTTTTAATCAAGTAACACCACACTCGACGGTCAAAACTTTTGAACCGATCATTTTTCTTTTCGTCTTTCGGTATAAGTTCAAGCAACGTAACCGATAACACGGTCAATATTAAGTGAACCAAACTATTAATTTTTCTTTATTTTTGTAATTTCTTTGGGTATTCATTCCCAATAAAATTTGAAACTCGTATCAAAGTAATCTCGTTTAACATTCTCAAACTGGTTGAATATTCTCAGTCTGATTTGGTCTTCCGGTAAATTCGGGGGTGGATAGTCTTGATCTTTGTTGCGTACCTTGTTGGCGACAGAAGGGACCGAAGGAGATACAGGTAATACTCCCAAGTATTCAAGGCCTTCGCTGCATCCCGGGAGCAAACAATTTGGTCCATAAAAAGATTCGAGCTCGTGTGTTAAACGCCATTCTCAGCCCACGTTCGGTATAATACTAAAAAAGATTTTGGACCGAAAATCACATGAGATATACAACCAATCATAGAATAATAATAATAATAAATTGAAGTAAATGCGGTGTTGATATTAAATCGAGTACCGCCATCTTATAACCCAGACCATAATAGTACGGACCTTACGTCTACCGTTGGTAGAATTTTTTTAATAATCTGAATTTATAACTTGGTATTTGAGTCTTTGAACATGGAATAATTTCCCATCCTCGATGCAACTTATTTGAGAGACGAACAGCGACAGATCGAAGGGGAGATATATAACCTATATCCAGCGCCTGTTCAATGGACCGACACCGAAATAGCCGCCCTCAATGGTAAAATATCTGCTTACGTTGGCCAACCAGGGTTGATAAAATCCCATGCCATACACCAAATGAATGAGTTGGAAATATGTGAGAGAGCATATCGGGAACTGAAGGCGAATGAGGTGTTAACACCTCAGGGTCGTCTTCATCAAATGATACATTATTGTTATCGAACCGCTCGGTTGAAGTTAAAACCCGAGTCGGCGTCACGCCAGGCAGATCTGATCGGAAAATTTCAGTCGAAGATTCGTGAGCTTCGGATGTCTTCACCGAATACGGGAATCCCGACGTGCGATCCCCAATTAAGTTTGAACTCGACCTTCCATGGTTTTGAGAATGAACGGGGAACGATGAGTTCAACTCAAAATAATGTTCCATCATAAAAATAATGTTCCATGTTTACCCTTGCCCATACCAGATTCGAATCCAAACCACAATATACCGACTTCGGTTCGGGCAACTGAATCACGGTATACCCTGACCACCAGTACGGTTAATGCAAATGTTCAACCAGCCGTTCTCAATTCAGTGTCAGGCGGAACGGAACCAAAACCCTCATTACACCAACTGTCTGTAATGGTGTCTGAGTTGCTGAGAGCCCAAACACAGATGCAACAGCAAATGATCCGTGATCGGATTCAGTTGCAGACACAAATTCCTGACGTTCGTGATATGAACCAAACCATGCCAACGACCTGGAATCATACCTGGATACCACCCTCGGTGGATCCTCCCCATGGTTCTTTGGGTGGTCCTGCAACCTTACAAACTCAAACGATCAATACCTACCGTGGTGTTAGTACGTCTCATATCCAAGAACCAATTAATCAACCATCTCATTTATATCCGAATTATTCGCTATCCGGTCCACCGCAATCACGACCAAATCAAGCCACTNATTTCTATCGGTTGAAGATTATTTGGCTATTATTGGCTCATTTCGATATAAGATTGGAGTACTCGACCATGAATTGGTAACGCGTTTGGTACCCACACTCACGGGGGCCGCTCGGCAATGGTACTTCATCGAACTGAGAAACTTCGGAGATTATTAAGATTTTTGCACGAAACTTCGTGCTCGTTTCCTCAACAAACATATGCACAGACTACATTCGATCCACGTTCGCAAACACTGCTGAAATATATCAATGACTTGACATTCCAATTGCAGGGTAATTCCTGTAGTCTTGATGAACGGGACCACTCGATATCATCATTGGTACTTTATCCGATCATCTGCGTGAACTCGTCCACACTCGACAAGTCCACACGTTGGAGCAATTGCGTGAGTTCGCTCAGCGAATTGCACCACATTCGTTCAGCGATCAGCGGCACGAGAAATTTCGGCAATAAATGATTCACCGGATGAGTCTTCACATTCGGAATATACCGCTTCGTTTCCTGGATCCGACTCCGATGACANAAATTTCGTCAATACATGATTCGCCGGATGAGTCTTCACATTCGGAATATACCGCTTCGTTTCCTGGATCCGACTCCGATGACAGGGAATGTGCATACGTGAACAAGCAAAAGAAACCAATTAAAGCATCTCAGAAACGTAGGTATTCGAAACTAGTCGAGGATTATAAAAATGACAAAAATCCAAAGGGGAATGATACGAAAGTAGGAACTATCGTCGATCCATTTCTCGCTGTTGAGGGCGACGAAAATGTACGATGTGCTAAATGTCTCGTGTGGGGCCATCACTTCAAAAAGTGTCGAACCCAACCGAATGCCCGTGCTCAAAAAACGCGTAAGGGAGTCGATTGGGAATAGTGGTCCATCGTACTCAGAATCCACAACCTTTTCTAAATACACTGTGTCTAACAATCCTCATTCGACCGAAGCCCCCTACAAATCGACAAATCTTCAGTACCGTATTCCAGTAATAATTTAAATCTGATTCTTAACGAGTATAATCAACTCAAAGGGATGGCAAAGAACCATCAAGCCAATTTTCTAAACGAACACCACCAATTACCAAACCTACTTCAGCTCCAGTCCCTAATCACAGTCAAGACGGAGACCACAAAGTTAACCCACCACGACCCCGCGATGTTTTCTTCTGTTTCTTTCTCAGAAAAATGCTTGACATATAATATGCCGAACGATTATCGCGATTATCTCACGGTTATGATTAACAACCAGTCTCATGCGGTTGTACTCGATGGTGGAGCCGAAGTCATAGTCATTTCACAAACATTTTATGAGAAGTACAAATGGGGACAGTTGCAACCTACCAAAACATCCATTGGTCTCGCCGATAATTCGATTTCTTTTAATGCCATTGGTAAAGTGAATGTATTATATACGGTTGGTAGTCTTACCCGACTTGTGCCAACTCTGGTAGTGCCTATCTCACTGAAACACCCAATTATGGGCTGGACATTCCTTGAGGCCTTCTTTTTCGAACTGGTGCAGAACCAAGAGAAAGTTCAGCGATTTTTAAAACATACAGCCAAAGGTGATACTGAAGAAGTTGCATCCGCTAAAGTCGAAATGGTTACGGCGGATGAATTTATTCATTTTTGTAACCAGCCGCCATGGAGTGGGATAGAACAAGCTCAGGTATCTTCTCTGAGTAACGATCTGGAGCTAATTGACGCTTCCGCACTCGGTTTAGAGGGCGACATAGATACCCCAAAACTAAATAGCGTCAGCCTTCCACATAATCTCACCCCAGATCAAACACAAATGTTGGACGCCGTTCTCAAACTTTTTAATCCAACTCCTGAGTCTGGTCCTTTAAATGTCACAAACCAGATCGAACACGTAATTAATACGGGTGATGCAAAATCCGTCATGAAACGCCAGTATTCAGTATCGCCATATGTGGCTGAACAAGTTCAAACCGAATTGGATAAAATGCGTAGTCGTGACATCATTATGACCATCGAAGAAAGCCCTTGGCGGTCACCAATTCTGGCTATAAAGAAGAAAGACGGAACGTGTCGCGTGTGCTTGGACGCAAGAGAATTTAATAAAATCACCGTTCCAAATGCCTATCCAATAACGGATACAAATCAAATCGACTAAAATCAGCATAATACCTAACCAGTATTGATCTGTCTCAAGCTTTCTTTCAAATTCCTTTAGCAAAATCGAGTCAACTGAAAACTGCTTTTGCATTCGGTAACAGACTTTATGCTTTCCGTCGCATGACGATGGGGTTCAGAAATTCACCCGCTACATTAGCAATTCTCATTGATAAAATTTTCCGTGATTTGGATCCACATGCATTCGCATATGTCGATGATTTCATAATTTGCACTTCGACGTTTGAAGAACACGTTAAGATGTTGGCTATTGTTGCAAAACGTCTGGCTGGGGCCGGTTTAACCATTTCAACAGCCAAATCGAATTTTTGTTGTAAACGATTGGAATTCCTGGGTTACGTATTGTCTCAAGAGGGTCTATCTGCGAATCCATCTCGTATTCGAGCTATTGTTGAATTTGCACGACCCAAAACGGCTAAAGAAGTCAGACGGTTCGTTGGTGCAGCAGGCTGGTACCGTAAATTCATTCCAAATTTTTCGGAGATCACAACTCCCTTTTGTGAATTGTATAAAGGAAACCGAAAAGGACCCATTGAATGGAATACCGCTGCTGAACAAGCCTTTCTCAAACTCAAAGAGTGTTTAACTACCACTCCCGTTCTGACTATGGCCGATTATTCAAAACCATTCAAGGTTTATACCGATGCCTCGCTTATCGCAGCGGGAGCTGTTCTAGTACAAGAACATGATGGGAATGAACGTGTGGTTCAGTATTTTTCTAAGAAATTCCCGAAAGCCGAACAAAATTACACAGCAGCTGAACGGGAATGCCTAGCCGTTCTCTTAGCGGTCGAAAAGTTCCGTCCATATTTTGCGGGTCCTCAATTGGTTGTGGTAACAGACCATGCAGCTTTGCGCTGGCTACAAACTCTCAAAGACCCAACTGGCCGTTTATGTCGTTGGGCGATCGGATTATCACCATACGATCTCAAAATTATTCATAAACCAGGAAAACATTTGGAACTTCCTGAGCCTTATCTCGTTCTTTTGCTCTTCTCAACATCGTTTGTAGAAATCCAATTGACCTTCCGAGTAATTTTCACGTTAATCGTATCCAAATCTCATCCGTGATCAACATTGACCCAAACACGTGCGATAAATGGTACAACAAAATTCATGCCATGGCCTCAAAACAACCATTAGATAGATATAAAATCGAGAACAACCTTCTANATTACAGGGTAGCCGGCTGGAATAAATTAATTAAGTTTAGTTTTGTTATATCCATAGTTTTGTTATATTATATCCTCAGTACATTGCTAGTAAATCGATCAAAGCAAACAAGAAAGGATTCATAACCAAATCATTTTCCAATGCCTTTCATCTACCGTAGCTTATATAATGCGTACTGAAACTAAATACGAAAGACGGAACATTTGTACATACATATGCGCTTAAAGGCGAACTGGACGAGACAGGATGGGGTTGATGAAGATCATGTAGAACGATTTCGATGTAAGGTCTAACGTCGATCAAACCACAGCCCGTGAATCGCATTCGAACCACAATTCTCATATCCCTACTAAACGCTCCACATTTTTTTTCGTTAACGTGTCGCTGAAGATGAGAGGGGGATAATGATCTATTATTTTTTATTGCCCAAATAATAGACATAATAACGATTATAAGAAATGTAAACATAACAAAACTATCAAAGCTAAACTTCAAAACGAGGGGATTGCCAGATGAATGTACGTAACCAATAGTTATTCAAGACACGAACCATCATATCGGTATAGACACGAATTGACATGGCCACTAGGAAAACGCGACACTGACATACAATACAAGAATCGGTTCTCACATACCACGAGTCTAGAAAAATATATTTCTCTTTTTGGAATTGGACACGGAGCGAACCACACTCATCAGCCCTCGCAAGAACGGAATTACGACCAAGTATTTAAAGTGGATTAAAAACTTGTATCAAAAGCTGGCGACTTTCGGGGAGTCGATACTCACCCCTCAGTGGAAATTAATAGAGGCAAAAGGTGCCGTCACATTCCTTCCGGCAAATCCCCAGCCATGTTGTTGCGTAGAATAAAGA